>NC_045739.1:31878004-31883042 GCF_008692095.1 Etheostoma spectabile | reverse complement strand
ATGGCCCCTGTATTTTAACATAGGGGGTGTATACTTATGGCCCCTGTATTTTAACATTGGGGGGATGTATACTTATGCCCCCTGTATTTTAACATGAGGGGGTTTATACTTATGTCCCCCTGTATTTTAACATATGGGTGTATATTGATGCCCTGTATTTTAACATAGGTGGGTGTATACTTTATGCCCCGGTATTTTAACATAGGGGGGTGTATACGAGCCCCTTGTATTTAAACTAGGGGGGTTATTACTTATGTCTATACCTGTTTTTAACATAGGGGGTGTATACTTATGGCCTCTGTCATTTTACATTAGAGAGGGGTGTATATCACTGTTGGGGCCTTCTGTATTTTAACATAGGGGGTGTTATACTGTATGGCCCCGCTGTGATTTTAACATAGGGGGTGTATACTTATGCCCCTGTATTGTTAACATGTGTGAAGTATTTTAACATAGGGGGGTGTATACTTATGCCCCTGTATTTTAAGGAAGAATATTTAGTTATTTATTAAACACTTTTCACAATATTCATTCACAAAGAAAATTGGTTTCCTTAAAGGTTGGAATTTTCCTACTTTTTTTAATTAAGGCAATAAGATCAATTACACTATAAACGTTAATATGAGTCGTAATTGCTCCAGGAAAAAAAATTATATTTGGTTTTTCAGGGGAAGAAAGTCTCAACAGAGATGGCCTCTGATTTATCTACTTAGAGGAAACAATGTGACTCGTGTCTCCACATCTGAGTCTGATATTTTCTCCACATAGACACCAGAGTTGCCTCGGGTTTTGTTATGGAGATGAAAATGGACTCCATGCAGACTCAGTAATGGACTCAGGTCTCAGGTATGTCCACATGTAGGATGCATAGCAGACTCAGAGGAGGGGGAACACAAAGCCCATTATTCCCTTCATAATGTCAGGACACTGTTCTCACTTCACTGTTATTCTCATCGCAACACAACACCAGGACGGAAAGCTTAACTGTGACCTTTTATGTCGGTTAATTTCTGCATAACACAGCCACATATTGTTTGTGCATATTTGGTCCATTATGTGCTGTAGAAAATGCTACATTCTTTATGGAAAATCAATAAAAATGGCTGAACAAAAAGAAAGCTTCACTGTGCAGAAGGCGGCCATTTATATGACATTTCTCCTCCACAAACGCCACATTTTGAGCCGCGTCTGTGGCCATTTTTTATTCATTTAAGAAACTCTTAACAGCCCCAGATTGCATTTTTTGGATCGGGCGAGCAGAGTAAATGTAGTGTGCAGTTAAATCTGGCAACAGCATACAGAAGAACCAACGTGTCTGGAAATGAGAATCCAACACAATCGTTGGTCGATTATAGTTGGTCATTAAGCTCAGTATAAACGAGACAAAAAAAAAGGATCCTTCCCAATCAGATACGAGTGTTTTGGAGTTGCTGGTTTGCAGCACGAACAACCGTTGTATTAAATTACCAGAAGAAGAGGAGACTGTGAATTTCCTTTTAAACAGATGCACATGTGCCAGCTCTCATTCCAAGATCTGTATTAAGGTCAGTTTGTGCATTCAAAGCAAATACAAACTATGTTCCTCAGCATCTTTAATGACCTCTTTCTCTATGTCTCTCTCTCACACACACACACACACACACACACACACACACACACACACACACGCACACACCATAGACCAGTGAGTGGTCCAAATAGTATAACCAGGAGAAGCAGCGCTATATTGGTAATGTAATTAGACTCCGTGGCAGTTTCTTTGGTTCTCCTTCAGTCCGCCAGTCTTAACTACAAAACCACAAATGAAAGTGTTTGGTTATGGGGTAGGGTTGGGGGGGGGGGGGTGGGGGTGGATCACCAGAACGCCGTGCCCGATACCATATCACATACGATACTTATCCACATCCGATATAAAAAGGAAAACATCACTGGCTAACTATTTAAGGTAACCATGTACATGGTGCTCTTTGATGCTTTTTATAGACCTTTTAGTGGTCCCTAATACGGTATCTGAAGTCTCATTTTATATATAGACCTTATGTCCCTAATACTGTATCTGAAGTCCTCTTTAATATAGACCTTAGTGGTCCCCTAAATACTGTATCTGCAGTCTTTTATATAAGCTTAGTGGTCCCTAATACTGTACTGAAGTCTCTTTATATAGACCTTAGTGTCCCCTAATACTGGTATCTGAATCTCTTTATATAGACCCTTAGTGGTCCCTAATACTGATCGTGAAAGTCTCTTTATTAGACTTAGTGGTCCCTAATACTGGTATCTGAAGTCCTTTATATAGACCTAATTGTCCCTAATACTGGTAATCTGAAGTCTCTTATAAGACCTTAGTGGTCCCTAATACTGTATCTGAAAGCTCTTTTATATAGACCTTATGGTCCCCTAATTACTGTTCTCTGAATGTCTCTTTTAAATAGACCTTAGGGTCCCTAATACGGAGTCTCATCGAACCTAGTCCTAAGGCGGAAGACACTGTTCCAAAGCTCAGATATATTTACGAGTTGGGAGTGAGAACGGGTCGCTGTACATCCTCCATCGCTCCGTGAGAGATTAATAGAGGTGTCTTAACGTTTAAAAAATAAATAATATATAATTATAATATAATACATATTTGGCACATTTGTGGGAAATCATAAAATGGATTATATGAATTTTGGATGTTGGGAATAATAAGAAGGCTGTGAATACGGAGAATAAACATAGCCCAAGGTAACACTTATAAGAAAAGTGTGAATGTGTAGTGTCAAAAGATCTGAAAATCGCGCAAAGACAGTCGTTAAGACACGAAAGGCAGCGCTAGATCGCTTAATTAGTGAGAAAAGCTCCCAAGGAGACGAAAGGTAACGTCTCTAAACAAGTCGTTAGGGTAGAGACCTGAGGGTGTCACCAAGGAGCACTACTGGACAACTAAGTGTAATGTGGTCTCCAATGTGTATGTTAGGTGGTTAGGGGGTGTTGGGTTAGGGTTATGGGTGTTATGGTTTAGGGGGTTAGGGCGTTAGGTAGTTAGGTTGGTTAGGGTTGGTCGTTGGGTTTAGGGTTTGGTTAGGTGTTAGGGTTAAGGGTGGTTTAGTGGTTTAGGGTAGGTTAGGGTTAGGGGTTGTTAGGGTTGGGTTAGTGGTTAGGGGGGGTAGGGTTAGGGTTAGGGGGTTGAGTTTGGGTTGGTGTTAGGGTGGTGTAGTGTTAGGGGGTTACAAGGGTTGGTTAGGGTTGGGGTTAAGGGTTAGGGTGTTAGGGTTGGGGTGGTTAGTTGGTTTAGGGGTAGGGTTAGGGTTAGGGTTTGGGTTTAGGGTAGGTGGGTTATGGGTAGGGTTAGGGTTAGTGAGGGGTGTTTAGGGTTGGTTAATGTGGTAGGGGTTAGGGTTAGGTTTAGGGTTGGGTGTAGGTGGTTAGGGGTAGGGGTTATGTTGTTAGGGTTGGGGGTTAGGGTAGGGTTTAGGTTAGGGGGTTAGGGTTTAGGGGTATAGGTGGTTAGTGGGGTTGTAGGTTAGGGGTAGGGGGTTAGGGTTGTTAGGGTTAGGTGTTAGGGTGGGTTAGGGTTTAGGGGGTTGGGTAGGGTTGGTTAGGGGGTTAGGGGGTTAGTGTTATGGGGGTTAGTGTTAGGGTGGTTAGGGGGAAGGTTGTTTAGTTAGGTGGTTAGGGTAGGGTTGGGGAATTGTTTGTAATCTGTCTTAAATGGTGTTTATACGTTTTAACTGTTTTTTTTGTACTGTGGTTTATTTTTTTCTGTTTAACTGATTTTTTGTGTAAAGCGCTTTGCACCTGCCGCTTGGTTCTGAAACCAAAATGTGTCGTACAGAGTAAACTGGCCTTTGCCGACTCATCTTGCCTTGCATTTCCATAACCCCGGGCTCGTCGCGTCGGCGTCCGTTTCCCATCGCCGCAGGCCGGGCCCCCGCCCGCGCCAATCGGCTTTGCGAAGTTCCGTTATAGGGTCGCATCGGGGTGGTTGCGGAACACTGGGAGGCTAAAATTGCCTGGGGCTGAGAGGGCAAGAGAAATGAATTATTTTACCCTCATAGGAACAGAGGGAGCCTGTGGGAGGGGGGGCGGGTGGTGTTAGGGGGGGTGGAGGGGACTCATTTTATCACATGTCAGTCCAATATGTCGATGTCATGGCGGCGCCAGCAGAGCCTCGAAGGAAGGAAACAAACCGCCACCACCGCCGATGTTAAATCCAACGAGAAAAGCCATCGAAGCGCTGAACAAAGCGGAAAGAAGAAACCATTTTCTCCATTTCCTCTTAATTCCTTTCATGGCCAGCATCGTTGGGTTTTGTTCCCGCATTCAGAATCGCTTCGTCCTTCGGATGGGAAATGTTTTTTGCTGATTTGGAAACAGGGCAGTAGGTTTTGTCCGCCTTAATAATAACTTCAACCCGGCATGAGGGGGTTGGGGTGGGGGGAAGGGGGAGGTGGGGGTTGGGGTTTTGGTCGGGGCGGGGGGTTAAGTTGTAAGACTTTCCTGAAGAAGCCAAATGTTGGTTTGTTGTTGGAGAAATCAAAAACCCCAAACAGTTTCATCTTCATCGCATACTCGAAAACCAAGTCGGCGCCAATTAATGAAAACGACCAGATGACATTTTAAATAGTCTTTTTAATTCCCGTTTTTTTTAGATATATCTGGTCCCACTCCCATTTTCCTTCATTTCTGCCAAGCTAGCCACCCCCCCCCCCCACCCCCCACACCCGCCCCCTCCCCCTCATTTCTCCAAGTTTTTTCCCGGTACTTTTCCTCCCACTTTCAGTGCCCCTCCCCCTATCCCAGGTCTCCCCCCCCCCCCCCCTATCGTCCCCTTTTTCCCCCCATCCTCTTGTCCCGATAATTATTTGCCGTCTAATTTAATTTTTCTGAAAAAGTATACTTTGTTTAATATGAAATAAAGAACTGACAAGGCAAAGTTCTCATCGGCCCAAGAGTTGGTTAAATTAAGCTGCCGAGGTTTTTTCAACACAGAGCAAGAACTTGGGGGTCGAGGGTAGAGAGAGGAGTAGGGGAGAGGTGGGAGAAGGAGAGGAGAGAG
>NC_045739.1:31876014-31877233 GCF_008692095.1 Etheostoma spectabile | reverse complement strand
ATGAGAGAGGATGGAGAGGAGGAGAGAGGGAGGGACGTAATGCGAGGGAGAAGGGAGGGAGAGCGGAGAGAGAGAGAGAGGGAGGGATGAGAGAGACGCGAGTCGGGAGAGAGACGAGAGAGGGGGGAGAGGGAGAGAGAGAGAGGGGGGAGAGAGAGAGAGAGGAAGCGAGAGAGAGAGGGAGCGAGAGAGAGAAGGGATGGACTGATGGAGGGAGGAGGCAGCACAGAAAAGAGGGAAAGAAAGAAATAAAGACACAGGATTCAAAAAGTTCCAATAAAACAAAGACACAACTCAGAGTTTCTGCAGCTTTAAGTCAACTTTAAGACTTTTTGAGACCATTAGAAATCAAATGTAACCCTTGTGTTGTCTTTAGGTCAAATCTGAGCCATTTTCAAAATGTTTCTATAGATATATCAGAAATTTGGGTTTTACTTTAAGCAAATTGTCCAAATATATGTAATGTGGAAGGTTCCATGCAACGCTCTTCACAAGTAAAATAAATGGTCCATTCACTACTATTATTGAATTAGGGAGTTTTATTTAATTTTATAGTATTTGAAGAAAAAAGTGGATTAAAGATTGTTGACAAAAAATGAGAAAAAAATCATAAAAAAAAGGTTAAAAAAAAGGGGAGGAAAAAAAACGTCAAAAAACGTACGCAGAAATAAATCAACAAACGACAGAATGAATGACGAAAGACAGAAACATTTAGATTTTAAATCTGGAGCCAGAAAAACAAATGGTTAACACCTATTTCATGACAAACCGTCAACGTCAGAGTCCGGACATTTGCCTAAATTTTCACGTCCCGATATCCGAAGAACTAAAATCTCTTCCGAAAGAGACTCGGGCTGCAAAACAAGTTGCATGACGGTCTCATTTGTCACAGGGAATCATATTTGGAAATGAAGAACGACAACACCACCGAATTAAAAAAAAAAGACCCGTTTAAAATTCTTTAAGATCGGCAGATTAGACAGAGCTATTTATACCCTATAAGCATTTTATTTTGAAAGTATTGTACCGTCCCAGTTAGAGAGGAAACGCCCTAAATATATTCTTTATAAATATTTACAATAATTCTCCGGAGGAACCGAGCAGAACGGCCTTGCTGCAGCATCCAAATAACGCATAATCGTAACGCTTCATTTTAACAACTTCCGGGACACGTGTGTCAAACTCGAGGCCCGTGGGCCAAATCCGGCCCCTTGCAGAT
>NC_045739.1:31873266-31876004 GCF_008692095.1 Etheostoma spectabile | reverse complement strand
CCCCATATCACTTTAGGTTCACAATACATTTTTGGCCCACCTAGTTTTTGTTGCTTTTTCTGACGTTGTTGTCATATTATTCTGACGATTTGTAAATTTTTTCCAACGTTTTTGTCACTTTTTCGAAACGTTTTGGGTTCTTTTTTCTATGATGTGTTACGCCCCAGTCTAGGGGTGCCTAGGACGCAACATAAAGCGATTTAATTTTCCCCATTTATCCCCGTCCCCCAAGCAGCCACAAAACATATGTAGGTCCAAGTATTTTTATTGGACACAATCATAATAGATTTGTTAAATATAAGGTTAAATAACAAAGAACCAAAACTACCTAAACTGTAGGGTGGCCTATTATCAAAACAACAAACAAAAAACAACCTGTCTTGAAAACAAAAATAGATAACCTAACCAACCAAAAGAACAACAATGACTTACCTTCATAACTTAAAAAACAGGAGAAAACTAAACACACTAAAGGTCCACCCATACAATAACGAACTGAACATCACACATCAAAGAAACTAAGTGTGGCAGGTTGGGAGGCGAGGAGAAACGGAGACCGGCCTGCTGGCTTCCTCTGGTCTCTCGTGTGCTCTCCGACGGTCGCCATCTTGGCCCTTTATATGGACAGTGGTGCGGCCAGCTGCCGCCAATCACGAGTAGGACTCAGGGACCACCACAATCAGACACCGAGCGACGGCACAGCCTTATTTACCATAGGGGAGAGAGACATAGGACATGCGCACACACACACACACACACACACACACAGTGACACACCAAACACGACCCCAGTCGTAACAGATGGCTGACAAACTTTTACCTGACTTCTCTAGGACTTTGTCGGCCAAACTGAGAGTGAGAAGGCTATGTGACATATTATGCAATAATGCAGTCAAAGATATTTCACTTTTTTAATTAAATAGAAGCATATCAATAAACTACACATGTCCGGCCCTTGATGTGATTCTTATTTTCCAGTGTGGCCCTTAGTGAAGTTGAGTTTGACCCCCGTCTTCTAGGACATGACCTCCACTTATCCGCTTTTTGTCTGGAGACCATCAAGATATCTTCCAAAATGTGACATCGCAATCCATCAAATATCTGTGGAGAATGAGCCCAGCAGCCGTTGTCTCTTTGATTATCATCTGCACATCTTAAAGGAAGGTTAGGTTACAGTCTGGGAAAATCTGTATAGGAACTCAGAGTACAGGACTCTGATGAACCAGGATCACCCTGAACCTCTGATGGCAAGAACACAACAATACTGTGTGTGTGTGTGTGCGTGTGTGTGTGTGTGTGTGTGTGTGTTGTCTGATGTTCTCCCCGGGTCGCGTGGTTTCTCCGGGTTATCTGGTTCTAACACCTTAACAAAACATGTCCCCCCTTCCTCTCTACTAAGGGTGCTGGGATTCACCCTGGTGGGTGCTACACATTGATGGTGTAAAGAGGGGTGTGTGGTCCCCCCCCCCCCCCCCCCCTCCCCAAAACGCTTGGTGTCTATGATAAAGCGCTATAAAAATGTAACTATAATAATGAATTAAAAGTAGTTTTAGTTGTGCAACAGAGACTCAGATTGGACAGATAGTCTAGCTAGCTGTCTGGATTTACCCTGCAGAGACCTGAGGACCAGGTAACCATAGTCCTCAGAAATCAGCCGCAGGTTGGAGCGCCAACACTGAGACAGAGGACGGGGACGGACATCTGGCCAAAAGGGTGACAAAAGTGTCTACAAGGCAACAAAAAGTTTGATGAAAATGAGACAAAAAGTTGGCGAAAAGTAGTTTTTGTCGTCAACAGAGACTCAGAGTGGACAGATAGTCTAGCTAGCTGTCTGGATTCACCCTGCAGAGATCTGAGGACCAGGTTACCATAGTCCTCAGATTGGACAGATAGTCTAGCTAGCTGTCTGGATTTACCCTGCAGAGATCTGAGGACCAGGTAACCATAGTCCTCAGATTGGACAGATAGTCTAGCTAGCTGTCTGGATTTACCCTGCAGAGATTTGAGGACCAGGTACCCATAGTCCTCAGAAGTCCACCGGTGTGTGTGTTGCAGACTTCAAATGAACCTCCATGTTCTCCCGGACTGAAACCGCCCCTCACAGCGCCGTGACCTCAGACTCGGATCACATTCCTCCCACGACATTATCTCGAAATATAACAACATATAACGACAGGGTTAGCACACACCGCTATAAGCCCCAACCTATTCATTGTCGCAACACAACACCCACGCACGCACGCACACACGCACGCACACACGCACACACACGCCGAAAACACACACCACACGCACACACACACACACCCCACGCACCACACACACCCAGACGCACCACGCAACCACACGCACCACACATCACACCACGCACACACACACCACGCACACACACGCACCACACCCACACATACACCCACGCACCACCACACACCCACGCACGCACACCCACCACACACTGCACGCACGCACGCACCCCACGCACGCACACACACACCCACGCACACAGCCACACACACACACAATCCAATTGAGAATCTAGTTCATAATGATTTGTACACACCACAACAACTGCCACACAGACACACACACACATCAGTACAAATCCTTAGTTCATAATGATTTACACACACCCACACACACACAAACACTCCACACACACACACGCACACAACACACACTCAGTCCGATAGAGGGTCCTTAGTCCGTAAGGCGATGTACCAGTCACTACAGAACCTGTC
>NC_045739.1:31869323-31872067 GCF_008692095.1 Etheostoma spectabile | reverse complement strand
GGAGCACGACGGTTTAGCATATCTCTGCGACTAAAGTGATGGAGCGGAAAAGAAGAAGAAGAAGAAGAGGAGGAAAATGAGGGGAAAAAGGGAAAGGAAGAGCCAATCCGACTGGGCTCTTTACTCTTGTCGACAGCGTAAAATGTCAGACACTCATCTGGAAATTATTTCCATTTCATACCACTGACATCTTCTGAAGCAGGGGACTCTGAAATCTAATTAGTTTGACCGGAAAAAAGTGGTGACCAAAGGTAGCGCAGTGTATTATGCAGAGAGAGAGG
The DNA here is from genome assembly GCF_008692095.1 of Etheostoma spectabile. Classification (NCBI taxonomy): domain Eukaryota; kingdom Metazoa; phylum Chordata; class Actinopteri; order Perciformes; family Percidae; genus Etheostoma; species Etheostoma spectabile. The sequence goes on along the minus strand of NC_045739.1, from coordinate 31,871,786 downwards.
CTGTAGGGGCGTGCGAGGGTCCCCGGGGTTAACTGAAACTCAGGAGTGCAGATAAGGGCTGCAGAGGGGGGGGGTAACTCAGGAGGGATATTCCATTTTAAATAGCCTTGACTAATAGAGGCAACCTTGAATTCAGCGTTACGGCCCCGTTACGCCGCCCCGCCGCCCCGCGGGGGGGGGGCTGTAGGAGAGATAGCGTTTCCCCCTCCAGTGGGTAACCCAGAACTTTCCAAACGGCTCTAAAATACCGATGAGAAAGCTCAGAAGCTAAAGCTGCTGCCATGGACGTCTCTGTGGTCAAACCCAAAAACACTTCAATTTGTTTTTTCAGATGCTATAAAATTGAATAAGACGCCCCAAAATTAATGAAAGTAGAGATTTGTACTTGGCAAAGAGCGTTGGGTGGAATCAATCACGTTATTTTGGGGAATTAAAAAGAACATTGATATAGGACAACATGAGGACAACATGAAGACAACATGAAGACAACATGAAGACAACAGGAGGACAACATAGACAACATGAGGACAACATGTAGGACAACGATTCAGGGAACACTGAGGACAACAGCAGGAAAACTAGACACCACAGAGGGACAACAAGACACCCCACATGAGGACAACTGAGGAGCAACATGAGGACAACAGGAGCGATGCAACATGAGACAACATGAGGACAACACTGAAGGACATACATGTAGGACCAACGGACATGGGACAACATGAGGACAACATGAGGACAACATGAGGACAACATGAGACAACACGAGGACAACACCCGAGGACTAACATGAGGACAACATGAGGATCAACATGAAGGACAACACGTGAAGAACACATGAGGGAGGACAACATGGGACAACATGAAGACAAACACGGGAGTGAGAACATGAGGAAACCATGAGGAATAACATGAGGACCAGTGAGGGACAAGATGAGGACAACATGAAGACACATGAAGACAAATGAGGACAACATGAGGACAACATGAAGACAACATGGAAGAACATGAGGACACACATGAGATAACATGGGGACAACATGGAAGACAACAGAGAGGACAACATGAGGAAACATGAAGACAACATGAGGACAACATGAGGACAACATGAGGACAACATGAGGACAACATGAAGACAACATGAGGACAACATGAGGACAACATGAAGACAACATAAGGACAACATGAAGACAACATGAGGATAACATGGGGGTTAACCAGGAGGACATTACCAGAAGATGTATTCATGTTGACATAAACAGAAGATCCACCTCTTTTTCCAATCATGTTGAAATAGTGGTTATTATAAATAGATGTGCAAGGTTAGAGACAGATTCTAGCACGTGGTCAGATAGACATGACAGGATATTGCACAGAACTCTATGTCATGTCACTATTGTGACATAGATTCTTGGACCTCCAGTAAAGTGGGACCATTTTGATTTGTCATTAGGATATGATATACATGATTAGACCTGCTGTCATGACACCATTGTGACAGTGTAAGTAAATTGTCACTTTCATTACTATGCACACTTCCAAAGCACTAATCCAATCCGTGCAAGAGTTGTGCAATAGATTAATTTCTGTCAAGCTATGATCAATGAAGCCACACTTCCTGCTATAGATCATATAGATGTTTCACATTAAAGCCTTCTAATGTCCACAAAGGAATTTATTTCTTCTTTTGGGGCAAGTGATGGTTATTTTTGCACTACAGTTCTTAATAAAAGGAGAAAATATTCAGTAATTTGTATTTGTTAAAGCATTTCCTTCATGCAGGAGTGTACAAAAAAAGAGGGCATTACTTATTTACTAATGACCAGAAAACATGCTATGTATAGTCTGATACATATCAAAATATAAAATTACAGATATTTAGGAGACGTACCACTTACTTAGTGGCTTCTATTGTGCCAGGCATGGATGTGAGTAATCCTTTAGAGCAAGGGGACCAGATTTCTCAGACAAAATCCGGGGACATTTTCAGCTCAGAGGCGTCCCTACCTCCAAAACAAGTAATGTTTTTATTTTTGTAAAACTTACAAACGGGGACACTAGACCTAGAGCTGTCCCCCCCCCCCCCCCCCCCAGCGTGAGTTAATGGGATAATTGTCCAGCTTGTATTTACGTTCATAAAAGTGCTCGTTTAGCTGCTGACAGACTCAGATTAATATTCTAAGTGTCTGACAACATCATGGAAAGGATTTCTAAGGAGGTCGACCCTTCTGTTAAAGATTAAGATCCTTTTTAAAACATAAAAGTTTGCTAAACCCACCAGACTCCATGTAAATAATCAGTGATTTTAGCATCGTAAAACACGGCTTCTGAAACCTCTCTGAGCTCTGCTGGCTCTGGCGGTCTGGAGCCTGCGGGTGTTGGGTGAGCGATTATCGGCTACGTTTGGTCAGTATTTTCTTTCTTTCATTCCAATTTCAGGTCTGTCAGTCACAGTGAAAACCG
>NC_045739.1:31848386-31869313 GCF_008692095.1 Etheostoma spectabile | reverse complement strand
CGGGGACAGATCCAGCCGGGGACAGGTCACCAAAACCGGGGACTGTCCCCGGGAACACCCTAGTATAGAGCCACTAGAAAGCTGGAAACATGAAATATTTGTGCAGACTTCAGTAGTTTTGTTGACAAAAACCTAATACCGTCGAAGAAATGGCCAAAGAGAACGGAAATGGAGTGAAAACTCTTCGGTCCCTAACATGCAAATATAACTGTAGAAAACAATGCCACATACAGTACATTTATTTTCTTATGTTGGGTGTATGTTCATTTATTATTATTCATCATATTTGCTCAGTTTCCCGTGTGCGTACGTGACATATTTGTGACACGACTTGCTCTGATTTGAGATGCGCGGTGTGGCGGTGTGATCCCGTCATGCAGCCGGCAGCTGAGCTGAGCTTCCTGTTTATCTGCTCTTGTACTCGTAAACGTCACCTGCTCTGAGACGGCTCCCCCGGGAGAGACGCTCCTCTCTGACGAGAGTCGGGGAGCTCGTAGAAGTGACAAACCGCATCAGCTGTGGAGCAACTCGGGAAAGGGGAGCACAGAGAGGACAGAGACTGGGAAGACACAGAGTCAGAGGGGGCTGACGTGACACCGTTAATCTTGTTTTGGATGGATTCCAAAGCCCTTTTTCAAAACACGTTTTATTTCAACACTGAACGGTTTTCTCGGATTTCGATGTTTCCTGGAGGCGGTTTTGTTTAAAACGAGCCTTACGGAGGTTTAGAAAAGGTCGACGGTCGCACGGGAGTCAAGACTTGGGCTCACCTGGGACAAAAAAAAGCGTCTTCAGTTGTCCCAAAGCAGGAATTAAGTCCCATTCAGAAGATTAATTACCTTTAATGAATCTGTTGGTACAGTGCAAAATGTTTTAGTCACGTTTTGTGAAGTTTGTGCCACTTTTGTTTTAGGATTTTCTTGCTTTTTTTTCCGTATTTTGTCCCTTTTTTTAGACTCTTTGTCACTGTTTTTGGAGGTTTATGACACTTTTTTCAACACTGTTTGTTACTTTGTTGAAGTTTTCTTCACTTTTTAAATGAAAATGATTCTCTCTGTTGGTACAGTCCAAAACATTTTGTGCCGTTTCTGCATAGGTACTGTCAGGGCCTCATACTCTGCTTCTGACTGGCTAGTAGTCCTTACCTAGGTACTGTCAGGGCCTCATACTCTGCTCCTGACTGGCTAGTAGTCCTTACCTAGGTACTGTCAGGGCCCTCATACTCTGCTCCTGACTGGCTAGTAGTCCTTACCTAGGTACTGTCAGGGCCCTCATACTCTGCTCCTGACTGGCTAGTAGTCCTTACCTAGGTACTGTCAGGACCCTCATACTCTGCTTCTGACTGGCTAGTAGTCCTTACCTAGGCACTGTCAGGGCCCTCATACTCTGCTTCTGACTGGCTAGTAGTCCTTACCTAGGTACTGTCAGGACCTCATACTCTGCTCCTGACTGGCTAGTAGTCCTTACCTAGGTACTGTCAGGACCCTCATACTCTGCTCCTGACTGGCTAGTAGTCCTTACCTAGGTACTCTCAGGACATGAACACCTGTTTCCTGGGTGAAAGTCTTGTGTTTTCTCCCTAACTTCTTCCATTTCCAGACACCCAGTCCGGGCCCAGAGGTCTCGGTAGTTGCTGGAGGTTTTTCTAGAGGCTGCAGCCCGGCTGAACTTAGCTGCTGAGTCTTTTCTCTGCTGTTGTTGTTGTTGAAGTGAGTGAAGTTGAGAGTTTGTTCAGCCGTGCAGCTCCGCGGGCGCCCGTGCTTTATACGCCTCCTGCTGACACGACGTTCAGAGGCAGAGCACTTATTAAACAGCCGCTCTGAACTCAGCAGCCACTCGCACATGACTTAACATTTTTGCAAGCACCTTGCTTTTGCATGGGAAGTGCTTAAAAACTAAAATCCACAGAGGCGGCGGCCGTGAGAATGTGGGGGGGGGGGGGGGGGGGGGGGGGGGGGGGGAGGAGAGAGCGCGGTCGCTACTCAGCACTCCCCGGGATTAAAACGTACACATCAACCCCGCAAACAGACAGAAAAGCCGACTGTAGCTCCTTTTGCAAAAAAAAAAAAGGAGGCAATGAATTTAAATTATGCATGAAGCAGAGGGCATTTTGGGAAATAAGCGCCGTTCCCCTGGAGGACCGACAACCCCCACCCCCCCCCCACACACACCCACAAACACACACACACACACACACACACACACACACACGCTCAAGCCTCCAACCTCCAGTATCAAAGAATGATCTAATGTCACGCACAGAAGAAAGGTTACTTTCTGCATACGCATTGATATGTCTGCTTCCATCTCTGACCTTTTTCCATTTTAAGCTGTGATTCTTTAAATGAGAACTCAGCTCTGCGTCCGCCTGTCCGTCAGTTTCCTGTCTGTCCTCCTGTCTGTCAGTTTCCTGTCTGTCCTCCTGTCTGTCTCAGAAGCTCAGGATTAAAAGTCAGACTCATGCCAGAGTAAAGAAACCCCTAAGTGGGGAGAAATCACAAGCTCAATGTTCACAATATCATTGAATACAAGGGGAAATCCAGTCTTTTTCTGAAGCATCTCCTGTGTTCGTCATGTTGCATCGTGTCATTTGTTGTAGGTGAAGAAAAGAGCATTTACAGGGTTGTCATTTTTTTTGTCTTAATTGGCTGTTTGAACAGCCTAATTAACAGGCGTGATTTTTTTGTTTTTTTCTCTCCCTCCTTTCAAATCAGCAGATCCTGTTTCACGCTCAGCAGCCGCCGTTTGATATGCGGTTGCAACAAATTAAGCAACGTTCTTGGCACTTTGTGAACTATTAGTGACTTTAAAAATACACATGAGCTTTAATTAATTCCCTTCAAATGGAGAGCTGTGCGTGTGGATAAAGGGATGAAGACAGTTTCAATCAGCGTCTCTTCCGCTCTTGCCGTTCTGTGACAAGAGGTGGGTGGAGCAGCCAAATATTTTACTCAAGTAAAAGTACTATTACTTGAGAATAATATGACTCAAGTAAAAGACTTTAATGTCATTCAACTGCACGTTTTTGTCCCTTTTTTCAACAATGTTTGTCACTTTTTTGTTGATTAACACTACGTAACACCGACTTATTAACTTTAGTTTTACAGTCATTGTTGGAAGATATGGTCAATAAACCTCATTTATAGGAAATTATCCCTAAGTTGGAGTAGAAGACTGAACGGGGGACATAAGAAATGAGGAAAATTGAGACTTCTAAAATTAAAGCGAATGGGGTTGATGAATAATCACAGACTGGAATATGTAATGTGATTTTCTTTTAATAAGACTTTTCAACAACACTTCTCATTGTTTTACAATGCTATAAAATAGAATAAGACCCAAAAATTAATGAAAGTAGAGATTTGTACTTGGCAAAGAGCGTTGGAATCAATCATGTTATTTTGGGGAATTAAAAAGAACATTGACACAGGACAACAGGTCAATTTGATCCAAGGACAACATGAGGACAACATGAGGACAACATGAGGACAACATGAGGGTTAAGAGACAAAAGCAACATTTACACAGAGATCTTAACACACAGAAATACCAATGTGTGTGTGTGTGTTATCTGTTTTCTGTCAAATCCACTTCTGTTTACAGTCAACTTTAACTCTTAACTTTGTTATGTGAAAGGAAATTGTTCTGCAGCCGGGCATTAAACACCAGAATCCCAGAGCAAAAAAACCAGCAGCAGCTGTACACAAGACAACGCAGCAACAAAAACATCATAAATATCAATAAAAGAGAGACAAAGTAGAAAAAACAAGCAGCTATGTGCGAGACAATTCAACAACAAAAACATCATAAATATCAATAAAAGACAGACAAAGATGAAAAAAGATCAAATAAAAGACAGAAACAAAATTACTGGTTCATCATAGAAATGGAGATTAGAGGAAATGCAAGGCAGTACATTTTTAACAAATGGTTTCCTGTGATAGTGTACAAACATGTATGCACGACAAATGATATCCTTATTACAGTGGATATTAAATATTAATAAATTAACGTGACGCTGGTTGGTCATGACCCCCCCCCAACCGACCTCCTTCCTAAGAGGATCTACACGCTCTTATACAGCAACAGTCAATATGTAATAAATACATGGAATACATACCACATAAAGTGCATTACTTTTTGTAACTACTGCATATGTATGAGGTAGTTAACCCTCCTGTTGTCTTCGGGTCAAATTTGACCCATTTTCAAAAAGTGTCTTTATCAGAAATTTGGGTTTCTTTCAAACAAATTGTCCAAAAAACGCTCCTCACGAGGTAAATAAATAATCGCTACTTCCATTGAATTTGGGGGGATTTGGTCGATTTTGGAGAAAATAAATAATTGATTAAATAATTTGTTTGACAAAAAAAAAAAAGCGTGACAAAAATTCCAAAAAAGTGACAAATAATGGAAAAAAAATTGACAAAAATTCAAAAAAAGTGACAAAAATGTACAAAAAAAAAAAAAAAGACAAACCTGTGTAAATAGAAAAAAAGTGACAAAAATGTCAAAAAAAGGGACAAATGTAAAAACAAAAGCTTTAAAAAATTGGGGGGGGAAAAGCAAAAACTTTTTTTCAAAAATGCTCAGAAAAAGTCCAAAAACATTGAAAAATTTACAAGAAAAAAAATCTGAGGAAAGACACAAAATGGTCGGAAAAGTCGACCAAAACGTTGATGACAAGGTTTTTCGGCAAGAAGACAATACGAGGGTTAGTCAGAGCAGCCGGTTTCAGAGAAGACATAGCAGACATGAACAACTGGCCCTCCCTAGGAGAGCTCTGTTCCCCACCTTCATCTCCATCTCTGATCTTTAAACCCCCCCCTGTTGTTTCTATGTTACTCACCCTTTCCTTGTCTCTCCCTGCAGACCTCAGGCCCCTCCCCGACGTGGCGATGACCGGTAACTGCACCCACGAGTGCACCGAGTTCGGCCACTCCGACTCCTGCTGGATGCCCGGCGAGCCCTCCCCCACCCGCAAGGTGTGCAAGAACGCCCCCAAGCTCTCCACCTTCGTGCCTTACCAGGAGATGGACGGCCAGGAGCAGCTGATGGCCAACGGCAGCCCCAAGCCCACGACGGAGGAGCCCGGGACGGGCGGTGGTGGTTGTGGTGGTGGTGGGGGTGGTGCCAAAGTGACCAACATGCGGTTCATGACGCCCTACAACAGTGCCTACCCGAGGGGCGGAGACTCGTCCGGTAAAGACTGTGGTCTGGAGGAGATCCCACTGAGCCAGGCGGTGGAGTACCACTCGGCCAACACTCCGACCGGCCAGACCTCCAAGAGGGAGATCTACCTGTGAAGGAGCAGCTCCTCCACCTTGAATCTCCACCTCCCCCACCACGCCCCCTCATCCTCCCCTCCGTCGCTGCTTGCCTCCACCCGTCCTGCCCCTTCACTGCCGCCCCCTGTGCCTAATGCTCGCTGTGCCGTACCACCGACTCCCCTTCTTCCTTTTTATAACTGCATCCAACCTACAAGGCTTTAGACCCTCGCCCACCACCACCACCACCACCGCCACCACCGCCACCTCCACCTCCACCCTCCTCTAGAAACCAATCAAATGTAAAATAGAATTAATTAAAATCAATTGAAGAAAACACGCGGCTCCAGCTGCTGCTGCTGCTGCGGAAGGAATGTAAACTACACCACATTGTTGTGATAATTTAATGGGAAACTATTTAGCTACTCACGTATTTGAGTTGGATTTCGTGTGCGTTGCTTTAGGCTGTTTTTGCTGTGTGTTCGGAGTAGAAAAAGAAAAAACTAACTTCGGTGGGAGAAGGGGGGGGGGGGGGGGGGAGAAGTATTTGTAAATCCTACTTACGTGTACCGTGTGACGCTATCTATCCTGATTTTTTTTTTTTTTTTAAATTGGGATTCGTTTGATTTTTCATTTCAATTTGGCTCTGTCGACTCCGGGAAAAAAGAAAAAAGAAAACACATTTTTCTGCCAAGTTGCATCAAATCAACCGGGCTCGTTTTTGATCAGGAACTTCAACTTCAACCTCCGTGGTTGTTGTTTTTTCTTGCCGTGACGACGTCTTTCGTCGGTGTACAGAGCTGTAAATACTACAAACAGTGACGGGGGACGCCGCAGATCTTCACTGGACCGGAAACGTCCGCATGTACAGAGCAACACGGGGACCTGGACTCTGGAGCATCACCGACGGTGCCGAGCTACAAACACAAGACTCCTTTTGTTGTTTTCTCTCTCTCTTCTTCAACTTTACGACGCTTCAATTTGGGGTTTGCGAGGGGACAAAGTCATTCGAGCTGCACCGACACCGCAGTTCCTCAGCGAATCGGAGTCAGCGAAAATGACTCAGTGAATCTGAGTCGGTGAATCTGAGTCGGTGAATTTGAGTCAGTGAAAATGAGTTGGTGAATTTGAGTCAGTGAAAATGAGTTGGTGAATTTGAGTCAGTGAATCTGAGTCAGTGAATCTGAGTCAGTGAAAATGAGTCAGTGAATCTGAGACAGTGAATCTGAGTCAGTGAATCTGAGTCAGGGAATCTGAGTCAGCGAATCTGTCGGCGAATCTGAGTCACTGAATCTGAGTCACTGAATCTGAATCTGTGAATCTGAGTCACTGAATCTGAATCGGTGAATCTGAGTCACTGAATCTGAGTCACTGAATCTGAATCTGTGAATCGGAGTCAGTGAAAATGAGTCAGTGAATCTGAATCAGTGAATCTGAGACAGTGAATCTGAGTCACTGAATCTGAATCGGTGAATCTGAGTCACTGAATCTGAGTCCTGAAGCTGATCAGGTGAACGGAGTCAGTGAAATGAGTCAGTGAATACTGAGTCAGCGAATCTGACAGCCGAACTCATGGGGCACTGTCTGAATCGGAGATCGATCTGATTGATTGAATCGGTGAATACTGAATCTAATTAGTCACTGTCGATATCGGTGAATCTGAATCGGTGAATCTGAGTCACTGAATCTGAATCGGTGAATCTGAGTCACTGAATCTGAGTCACTGAGTCTGAATCGGTGAATCTGAGTCACTGAATCTGAGTCGGGGAATCGGCCGAAGCTGATCATATTATTATTGCTCTTGTCAGTAGTATATACCATAACATGGAAACTCAACATGAATGCGTGTAATTTTTCAGCCATCCAAAAAAAGTCACATGAAAACATATTTTGGTTGTCACGGTGAAAATTCAACAATCATTTTCCATTATTAAAATTACTTTTCCACCTGTTCTCACAAATGGGAAGTCCCGCTTACGTTGTCTTAACCTCAGTGTGTAGAGCTGAAGCTATTATTATTATTATTATAATTATTATTATTATAATTATTATTATTATTATTATTATTATTTTATTATTATTTTATTATTATTATTATTTTCTTTCTCTCCTCTTCGACTTTACAACACTTAAATTTGGGTTTATTAGGGGATAAAATCGTTCGAGGTGCACCAACACTCAGTTCCTCAGCGGATCTGAGTCAGTGAATCTGAGTCAGCGAATCGGAGTCAGCGAATCTGAGTCAGTGAATCGGAGTCAGCGAATCTGAGTCAGTGAATCTGAGTCAGCGAATCGGAGTCAGTGAATCGGAGTCAGTGAATCGGAGTCAGCGAATCGGAGTCAGCGAATCTGTTGGTGAATCTGAGTTACTGAATCGGTGTCAGCAAATCTGAGTTTGTGAATCTGAGTCAATGAATCTGAATCAGCAAATCGAAAACAGCGAATTTGAGTCGGCGAATCTGAGTCAGTGAATCGGATTCAGCGAATCTGAGTCAGTGAATCTGAATCAGCGAATCTGAATCAGCGAATCTGAGTCAGGGAATCTGAATCAGTGACTCGGCCAAAGCGGAGTACCGATTCTATTATTAATGCTCGTGAGTATTGAAAACAAACATATTTCGGTTGTCACGGTGAAAATTCAATGATATTTTTCCATTGTTAAAATTACCTTTCCACCTGTTCTCACACGTCAATGAAAGCTATTAGTCTGTCAACCAAAATCAATAATATCTCGGCAGCCATTTTGATAATCTGGCAAATTTTACAATTTTGCTGTCAAACATTTTTTGTTCCAGCTCGACTTCAGTGTCAAAATTTGCCGTTTTAATCTGTTTTATATCATCGTAAACTTAGTATCTTCAGGTTGTGGACTGTTGAAAACCAAATCGATTGCACAAGTTAATTTCTTTTAAGCCTTACAGGTAGTTAAATATAAAACAAATGTAAAGTTTGTCTTGAATCCTCGGGGAAGCAGGAATTTCCCAGCAAGCTTGGATTTTGGTATTTCCCAATATTTGGAGGGGTAGAAGCTAGAAGAGAGATCATTCATATCAGACCACAAATCTTTTTTTTTTTTTTTACTTTATGCTGTGGGGAACATGATCATTTACGATTAAGTTAAAGATGCAGGAGGTAGGTAGGACTTATAAAACTAACTTTCTGTCATATAAAAATTGATATTATCATTATTTTTCCGGACCGTCGCTGTCATTTTTGAGCGCTTTAGCACGTGGGAAAATTCGCAAAAACTTGCACACACGTGAGACGTATGAAAAATGACAGATTTCTGTGGTGATGGGCTCGGGCAAAACGGCATTTTGAAGCGTGAAGGCCACCGTAGCTGCGGTGCGTCCTGTACGTTGAACTGCGTGGTTGCTGATTGCGACGTATGATCTAAATGCTAGACGGGAGAGATTCCTACACACTGGCCCTTTAACAGTTGCACAGAGCAGCTGTTTCTTTCCAGCTGTGGGGGTCGGAGTGTGTTGTGTGTAAATGTAAATGTGGCAAATGTTTCCCTGCTGGGGTTTTCCAGCTTAAGGGTGAAGCTCTCAGGTCAGTGTCGCCTCTGATAAGTTCCCTCCTCTTTACCTCCTCGGTGTGAGGCCGGGCCATTTGGCATTTAGCGGAAGTATTTATTAAACCTGTTAGCTCTGTGCAGCGCGGGGGGGGGGGGGGGGGGGAGGGTGCCTCCACCCAAGAGAAGCTTCCTGCGGTGGCTGTACTCGCACACAAACCCAGGATTAATGACACCTGTACATGCTTCAGTCCACTAACACCCTCTTTACACAGCGCGGCAGAGAAAACTGTGATTACAACCCGAGGCACATTACCGCCGATAATTTGCGCCGGTAAAAGAGAGCGAGTCTGGAAGTGCATTCTTCATTCTGGGCCTCGTGTTAATGGGTAATGTCAGATTTCACTGGGAGATCACACCAGCGGAGACTGGATGGAGGGTGGATAGGATGGGATGGAGGATGTGATGGATGGGATGGGGGAGATGAGGATGGATGGTGATGTGATTGGAGTTGTGATTGGATAGGCATGGGATGGATGGTGGAATGGATGGATGGGATGGATGGATGGATGGGGAGGATGGATGGTGGATGGATGGAGGCCGGATGGATGGATGGATGGAGGGGGGATGGAATGGATGGAGGATGGATGGATGGATGGATGGGGATGGATGGAGGCTGGATGGATGGATTTGAGGATACTGATGATGATGGAGGGATGGATGGGGATGTGATGGAGATGGGGATGGAGGTGGATGGATTGGAGAGATGGTGAGGATGATGGATGGAGTGGTGATGGGATGGATGGATGGGTGGGAGGATGGAGGGAGATGGATGAGTATGGATGGGCACGTGGACGGATGGATGGATTGAGTGGATGAAAGGAAAGGCACAGTGAGTGAAAAGTCTCCCTAACAAGTCATTTAGTCTCTTACTGAGTCTTGAAGTCTTGGAACAAAGCAAAAAATAAGAGTAGTTCAATTTCCAATTCATGAGTCAAGTGAGGAGGAGTTTCTATTTTACCTTCCTATCACACGTACATCTTTCTCAATCTGAGGGCATGAACCCAAAGTGGATCCAAAACATCGTGGAGATACTACACACAACCATCTTTCTCTAACTAAGTCAAAATATCCAAACTATTTTCCTTGAAATTGAATTCCATATATAAGACTTGAAGTGGTATTATATATATATATATATATGAGTTGTGTAAGTAAAATAGTCCTACACTTTAAAAGGCATTAAGCCAAACAAAAGGAAAGCAAGCGTACCTCTTCCTCGAGGAGGAATTTGCCTCGCTTTCGCACAGTATTATTTCTACTTCTACTTTCTGAAACAAGAAAGACGCAAGGGGAACAAGTGTGAATATCTCCCACCCCCCCCCCCACCCCCCACCCCCTTTTGGCAGAGAACGACAACGAGACTAAATTACTTGTCGTTTGTTTTTCTGCAGCGTGTGTGATGTGAGGTGAACATCCACCCTTCAGAATCACAGAGGGAACATCAAAAGCGCCGCCTTCGGGCTGCGACGCCTTCAAAGTCTGAACGCAAAGCAAAACGGGGCCCACGGGGGGGGGGTCACGGGGGGGCCACGGAGGGGTCGTATATTTAGGCGTACAATCACCTTCAAGGAGCCAATCGGATTGCCTCATTCGGCTGCTTTCGTTTCGTAGTTTTTATTTTTTTATTTGTCGTGCTCACCCATTTCAGCTGTGTGCTTAATTGGTTTCTATTGTACATAATTGGCTTTGATGTGCAGAGGCTCTGTGTGTGTGTGTGTGTGTGTGTGTGTGCGCGTGTGTGTGTGTCCCACCACCCAAGTCTCCTGACGTGACTTGATTGATGTGATCCGACATATCTTCCCTCGCAAGACATACAACCCATCTTCACAACGCCGTTTCAAACAATCAAACCCCTCCCGTGAAGGATAGAGATTAAGTGTACGGGGCACCGCCGGTGCGTGGTCCCTCCCCCCCCTCCCCACCTCGCCCCCCCCGCCGCTGGTCTCTCCTGCTCCCCCCCCCCCCCCCCCCACCGCCACCCCCCCCCCCCCATGCGTCTACCCCCCCGTCCCCCCCGTCTTGCCTCAGGTGATTAAACCGCCGAGCGCGCCGTGCAGCTCCTGATTGATTTTTACAAAGTCCATGGAGTCCCCAAATCGCTCTCCTCTTTTCTTTTTTCTTTCTTTATTTTCGCCCTTTCTTCCGCATGCTGTGGCTTTGCCGGCCTCCACCGTAAACAAGTTATTTTTTCTCAGTTCTCCCGGGATGCGTGCGCGTTGCGCCCGGCCGGTGCTCGATCCCCAGGGCCCGCGCTGTCGTCTCAGCTAAAGATAGGACGAGAGTCAGAGTGTGCCGCGCCAGTTTACCCTCCGTCTTCGGCAACCAATTAACCCAAGCAACGAAAAAGCAACCTCGGTCACACCTTTGACCTTGCTGTTGGCTTATAACCTCAAAGAAACATAACTGCTGACCCGACACTGTGTTTGTGGTGTGTTGTGTGTGTGTGTGCCATTTAAGCCTGTTTTTTTTAACCTTTACAGTTGACAGCTATAGTGCATTTCCGACCATGTGAGCACTGTGTGTCTGGCAATACACTAGTATCTAATTAGTATATAGTTTATATATGATATATATTAGTATAATATATATATATCTAATGATATACTCAAAATCAGAATACTATTATTGATCCCCGAGGGAACTCTGTGTTGTATTGCACAATTATAATAGATTAAATACAAGAACTATGGTGCTGTAAGTGTTAGAGATTGTCCTAAGCCAACCATCTACCCATAAGATCACCACAATCGACAGCGTTGTGTGTGTGTTGTGTGTGTGTGGTGTGGTGTGTGTGTGTGTGTGTGTTGTGTGTGTGTGGTGTGGTGGGTGTGTGTGTGTGTGAGTGTGGTAGGTGTGTGTGTGTTGTGTGTGTGTGTGTGGGTGTGGTGTGCGCGGCAGGTGTATCTGCATGCTGAGCATCCCCTCCCATCCTGGCCGCCTTCTATTCCACCGTTAAAATCCACTCAATGACAGAAATCAAATCAATTATTAATGGCTTCACCAAAGTAGTGAAACGGTTACGTCAAAATATTCCAGAAGAGAATTTAAACAAATACTAAAATATAGATCGTTGGTCAGCTGCTTCTCGTCTAATAATTAGTTGTCTGTACATTTCCAAGGCAACACAAACCCTGTCATGTTTTTGATTTATCCATCTAACTTTCAAATAACACATTAATCTCATATCAGATCGTGTCAGATAGTATTTGTCAGGATTCAGAGGAAAGAGCAGCTTTGATCGCTTTTTGCTCATAGTTTTCTCTATAGAGCCCCCCTACAGGTTTCTCTATAGAGCTCCCCCTACAGGTTTCTCTATAGAGCCCCCCCCCCTACAGTTCTATAGAGCCCCCCCTACAGGTTTCTCTATAGAGCCCCCCTACGTATTTATAAGTACAGTTTCTCTATAGAGCTCCCCCTACAGGTTTCCTCTATAGAGCCCCCCTACAGGGTCTATAGACCCCCCCCCCTTACGGTTTCTCTATAGAGCCCCCCCCTACAGGTTTCTCTATAGAGCTCCCCCTACAGTATCTCTGTAGAGCCCCCCCTAACGGTAGTCTCTATAGAGCCCCCCCCCCCCTACATGTTCTCTATAGAGCTCCCCCCTACAGGTTTCCCTAGAGAGTCCCCCCTACAGGTTTCTCTATAGGAGTCCCCCCCCCTACATGGTTCTCTATAGAGCCCCCCTACAGGTTTTTCTATAGAGCTCCCCCTACAGGTTTCTCTAAGAGCCCCCCTACAGGTTCTATAGAGCCCCCCTTACGGTTTCTCTAAAAGCCCCCCCCCTACAGGTTTCTCTATAGAGCGTCCCCCAGTAATCTCTGTAGAGGCCCCCCCCTACAGGTTCTCTATAGGCCCCCCCCTACAGGTTTTCTCTAGAGCTCCCCCTACAGGTTTCCCTCTAGAGTTCCCCCCCCCCCTACAGTTTTCTCATAGAGCCCCCCCATACAGTTTCTCTATGAGAGCCCCCCCTACAGGTTTTCTCTATAGAGCAGTAGCTCAGCATCCCCCTACAGGTTTCTCTATAGAGCCCCCCTACAGGTTGGGAGCTGGGAGCGAGACGCCATTCAACTCGAAAAAAGTCACATAACTTTCCAATGACTCCGAAGCTTCATTAAGCTAAAAAACGGCATAAAATCAGCGCTGACGTGCATCATCCAGCAATTAAATCAAAATTTTGTACCTCTAAGAACGGTTATGTAATTTCCCACACACACTGATTTAGAATAAAAGTGAAGTCCTTGATTTATAATGTTTTTTTTTTTTTAATTTTCTTAATTTTAAGTCTTTGGTTTAACCTTGATTTATGATTAAATGAATGTGCACTAGTTCAATTATTCATGACTTAAATGCGTAAATGTCTTCTAAAAAAGGCTTTGGGTTTACTACTGACAGGCATTATTTATGTATGAAATCCATCGCTGTACTTTCAGACAAATTTTGTATTCTCCAAAACACAGACTGCGTCTCAAATTGTTCATTTCTATATCTTCTAAATCTATTCTTTACATCTATTCATTCATATTTTTCATGACTATAATTCAAATGGCTGTGTGTAATGTCAAAGGATCTGCATGCAGGGATGAACAAGCAGACATTTATCTCCATCTCTGCAGCTCTATGGAGTTTTTTTAGCTTCTTTTAGCCTTTGTTTTGGTTATGTGGTGCATTTCCTGTCTTGTTCAGCCTTTTCAGAATAAAAGCTCTGACAAACCCACTTTACACTTCCTGCAGACAGACTCAGTTACAGTCTCACTGGTGAACGTAGTGGAGCATTGATCAGCTAAAGAGCCAGATATTTGTCTCAGGAGGTGGTGGAGACCAAACCAGAGCTAAAAGGAGAGTGATAATGGTGTAGGACGTTATGTTTACAGCTCGCTCTGCTGCCCCCAAGTGGCCCAAAAATACAAATTAAATCATCTTTAAAAGATAACAATCAACTCTTTGTTTCTTTGGTTGTTTCGTTTACATTTAAAACCAAGTTAAATCTCATGGAACGGCCATTTTTTCACACAACAACACAAAAACTGTTATAAAAGCTGTAGTGAAGTTTTTATAGGCAAATATTTGAAAGATATAAAAGTACAGTCCACATAGTATGTTTTCCCCACAGTCACTAAACATCTGCATCAATTTCCAAACAAATACAAATAACTAAATTACAAAGAGTATTTCAAAATCCAACATAAGTTAATTAATTTTTTTTTTTAAAGCGCACACAATTTGAGACGCAGCCTCCAAATTCTTTGTACTTTTACCACTTTGATTTATTTTGCGTACGCACTGATCTGGGTGTGAAAACTCTTTTCATGAATCATGTTGTCGGAGCTGTGAGTGAGAATCTGACAGTAAAACATGAATGTTTTTTGGGGTTTTTTGGAGTCCGTTGCAGTTTCTTGAAAGCTACGTTTTGTTTTAATACTCGACTCCTCTCCTCAGTCCGACTCTGTGAGTGACATCATATAACTGGAGTGAAATCATCGTTTCTCTTTTCCCTCTGTCCACTTATATTTAGTCTGGAACAAGTTTGTGCTTCTCATGTAATCGTTGCTTTTAAGTTTGGGACGGTTGCATTGATGGTTATTGTTTTTGAAGAAATAAGACGCAGCTTTGGGCAAAATTACAATGATGAACTGAACAATCCTTCATTTAAAGCAACTAAACTTGTGTTGATGTGTGATGTGTTTTTTTTAAGAATCCATAAAGACTTGTTTTTAACACGGCGCTGCAAAGATTGAGTCTTCTCCCTTCTGAAGGCAACTCAAATTCCCTTTAAAGCCGCTTTCAAACAACTAACGGCTTCAAACAGATGCGGCCACGCAGACTTTTCTTCATCTGAGTGCTTGTTCCTCTCGAAAAAAATGACATTTTATTGAGTAAATTTGTGCAAAAAGTTCAGGACAGCAACTCAATTCCTTTACAAAATTTGTGTAGGACTCAAGTAACGCGTCGTCATGGCAAAATCCAATCAGATAATCAAGCTGTTTTACTTTGAAATCTCTCCCCGTCCATTCATTCTCTGACTTTAATTCACTTTAATTAAAGTAGGAAAGCAAGTGACGACACGAGAGCCGCAGACTCGTTCTTCATGAACTCATGTGATAAAGTTTGGAGTGGTTTCTTGTTTTTTTTTTTAGTTGTGTATTATACTGAGGCCGGCGTCTCGGAGAACGAGGCTCCAGCTGAGCATGAAACAAGCCAACTTTATAAATATTATACATTTTTGTTGTTGTCGCAGTTGTTTTTTTATCAATGTTATGAAACCAACACTGCTGTAGACATATTGTATGAATATAAATGGTCGTGGCTGTTTCTTACCAGACGCGGCGGTGTAAATGATGTTCTCTGAGCGGGCAGACTCTGTGTTTTCTGTTGTTGTTTTTTTCGGGAAAACCGGATTCTCCAAAGAACCTGACACAAAGCCAACGGTCTGACTGTGGCGTTGTTTCCTTCGTTTCACACTCAACCCCAAACACCTCTCAGACTAAAGGTTTGGAAGCTGAGAGCGGCCATGACAATAAGGGTCCTTTGAGGCTGGTTTTGTAGATTGTGCTCATGACTTATTTCAATCACAAGATTATGGTTCGGTTTCTCAGGGCGTGCTTACACTTGAGCCTGGAAATCTGCTCTGATGAGATGAGAGCTGGCTGCGGAGGCACTGCTCAGTAAATATTACTCAGTAAATATTGCGCTTACCAATCTAAAACCTCAACATGACTGCCTCTAAATATCTGACTGGAGGCTCAGGTATGCCGCTACATTGCCCTTATTCATTAGCCTCGTAATTAGTCATTCTCTCACATCCACCCGACAAGCTGACTCTCTGTGGTATGGTTGGACTCAGGCGGGAGACCATTGGACTCGGGCGGGAGACGGTTGGACTGGGAACTGTACAGTTGGACTGGGAACTGTATAGTTGGACTAGGAACTGTACAGTTGGACTAGGAACTGTACAGTTGGACTGGGAACTGTATAGTTGGACTAGGAACTGTACAGTTGGACTAGGAACTGTACAGTTGGACTGGGAACGGTATAGTTGGACTGGGAACTGTACAGTTGGACTGGGAACTGTATAGTTGGACTGGGAACTGTACAGTTGGACTGGGAACTGTACAGTTGGACTGGGAACTGTATAGTTGGACTCTGGCGTGGTACCATTGGACTGGGAAATGTACAGCTGGACTCTGGTGCAGTACAGTTGGACTGGAAACTGTACAGTTGGACTGGGAACTGTACAGTTGGACTGGGAACTGTATAGTTGGACTTGAGAGCGGGACGGTTGGACTGGCCACTGTTCAGCTGGACTCTTGTTGGACCGGGCACTGTTCAGCTGGACTCTGGTTGGACCGGGCACTGTTCAGCTGGACTCTGGTGCGGTACTGTTGGACTGGGCACTGTTAGGTTGGACTTGGGCACGGTATGCATCAGTGTGGGAACTAAAGTGGCGTTCTTGCCTTACAGATGAACAGGAAATGAAGTCTGCGAGTCCTGCAATGTGATGACGAAAGCATGCTCGGCCCTGAATGTTGTCTTGCAGGCCCGGCTGGGGGGGTTGGGACGGCGTGGTTAGAGGCCACCGGGCCAAGTGTGAGTACGCCCTCAGGACATGAGACAATTAGCCTTAAAAATAACATGAGCATAATTCCTAACTTACTATAAAGTCACAACCACGAGAGACGATGTGTTAAGACAAAGTTTAATGTAAATGATGTCGTTATCTCAAGATAATAAAACTAACGCTGCTCAATTTGTTATATCGAGTAAATATAGTATCACAAATCTCGTGAGATGATGTTTTGAAATGCGTTTGTTTTGACACGATATGTAAAATAAGGGAAAAGAGCTCCGCGAAAACAGGTTGTTACGGAGCTACAAAAGTACCAGAAGCTGATATATTAAAAACTGTACACTTACAAAAGTAAACAAGTTAATCAATTTAAATTTATTAGATGAGTTTGAGGTAAAGACATTAAACCAATTCTCTCACAGCAACAGTTTGGAAACAAAAATGTCAGCACAACAGATAAAATATTCATCAGTAAAAGTACAGGTCATCATTTAAAAAAACTTGTAATTGTTAGCGGAGATAACGACTAATTGATTCGTGATTGCAAAGTGAAAAATCTTTGTATTGAGTTAGTTTTCGGTGTTCTTGGAGAAAACAGAGCTATAAAAATAAATTAAAAAGTCAGCTCCGAGCCTCCGTACATTAAGGATGGAGATGGACATATTGTTGAGTTTTTGTTTTTTTTGTTAACTAGGAGAAGAAAACAGCAGGACAGAGCTGCCGAATCACTTTTGTCTTTATGAAAAGTCCACGTTTGTGGCCTAATTGTTGGTTGGTTATATTTATATAGGAACAATGCTAGTGATGCCTTGTTTTTCGTACAGTTTTATGTACATGCAAGTGTAGGTTTTTAAAAAAATGAAGATGAAAAGTATATATATTCAAACGACGTGAAGGACATCTGACCCTGAACCTGTAGGATTATATTGTCTAAAGTACTGTAGGCTCTGTTAAATGTAGGAGTGATGAATCAGGCTTAGAGCGGAGGACGAGTCTGTCCTCCAATCATCCATCGGCTTTACCACTTTACTTTCCGTTTTCTCGCTTTTTGTCAAGGCTAAGTTAGAAAAAACAAACATTTCTTTGGTTTCTTTGGTGTTTTTTTTGGTCTTTTAAATGAAGGAAGCTGGGTGATGTGATTGTTTCAGCCTCATCTGTTTCTCTTTTGATCAGCATCCGCATGTTTGAATTTAAAAAAAAAACTGAATTGTGGTCTTTTATTTTTGCTGAGCAAATCAAAGAAATGATATCTTGTAATTACTCCTTCCTTATAGCTTTACAATAAAATGCATTCAGTCAAAGAACGATGGCGGCTGTCACTCTGTCTTTGTTTGTCTTGCAGTCTGGAAACGTGGACAGTTTTTTAAAGCTGCTCTAAGCGATGTTACACGGTGTTTAGGCTACAACATTTTTGTCACATACAGCAAACATCTCCTCACTATCTGCTAGCTGCCTGTCCCCAGAACACACTGTAAAAAACATCTCCTCACTATCTGCTAGCTGCCTGTCCCCTGAACACACTGTAAAAAACATCTCCTCACTATCTGCTAGCTCCTGTCCCCTGAACACACTGTAAAAAACATCTCCTCACTATCTGCTAGCTGCCTGTCCCCTGAACACTGTAAAAAACATCTCCTCACACCTGCTAGCTGCCTGTCCCAGAACACACTGTAAAAACATCTCTTCACTATTGATATAGATGTGAGATGTTTTTTACAGTTGTTTCAGGGGACAGGCAGCTAGCAGATAGTGGATGTTTTTTACAGTGTGTTCAGGGACAGGCAGCTAGCATATTGTGAGATGTTTTTTACAGTGTGTTCAGGGGACAGGCAGCTAGCAGCTAGTGGATTTTTTTATAGTGTGTTCAGGGCAGGCAGCTAGCAGATTGTGGATGTTTTTTACAGTGGTGTTTCGGGACAGGCAGCTGCAGATTGTAGATGTTTTTTACAGTGTTTTCAGGGACAGGCAGCTAGCAGCTAGTGAGATGTTTTTTATAGTGTGTTCAGGGACAGGCAGCTAGCAGATAGTGAGATTTTTTTACAGTGTGTTCAGGGACAGGCAGCTAGCAGATAGTGAGATTTTTTACAGTGTGTTCAGGGGACAGGCAGCTAGCAGACAGGGAGATTTTTTTACAGTGTGTTCAGGGGACAGGCAGCTAGCAGATAGTGAGATTTTTTTACAGTGTGTTCAGGGGACAGGCAGCTAGCAGATAGTGAGATTTTTTTTACAGTGTGTCAGGGACAGGCAGCTAGCAGATAGTGAGAATGTTTTTACAGTGTGTTCAGGGGACAGGCAGCTAGCAGATAGTGAGATGTTTTTTACAGTGTGTTCAGGGGACAGGCAGCTAGCAGATAGTGAAGATGTTTTTTACAGTGTGTTCAGGGGACAGGCAGCTAGCAGATAGTGAGATGTTTTTTACAGTGTGTTCAGGGGACAGGCAGCTAGCAGATAGTGAGAGATGTTTTTTACAGTGTGTTCAGGGGACAGGCAGCTAGCAGATAGTGAGATGTTTTTTACAGTGTGTTCAGGGGACAGGCAGCTAGCAGATAGTGAGAAGATGTTTTTTACAGTGTGTTCAGGGACAGCAGCTAGCAGATAGTGAGAATGTTTTTTACAGTGTGTTCAGGGGACAGGCAGCTAGCAGATAGTGAGATGTTTTTCCATGTGTTCAGGGGACAGGCAGCTAGCAATAGTGAGAAGATGTTTTTACAGTGTTTCAGGGACAGGCAGCTAGCATATAGTGAGATGTTTTTTACAGTGTGTTCAGGGACAGGCAGCTAGCAAATAGTGAGAAGATGTTTTTTACAGTGTGTTCAGGGACAGGCAGCTAGCAATAGTGAGATGTTTTTACAGTGTGTTCAGGGGACAGCAGCTAGCAGATAGTGGAGGATTTTTTTACAGTGTGTTCAGGGACAGGCAGCTAGCAGATGTGAGATGTTTTTTACAGTGTGTTCAGGGGACAGGCAGCTAGCAGATATTGAGAGATGTTTTTTACAGTGTTTCAGGGACAGGCAGCTAGCAGATGTGAGGGATGTTTTTACAGTGTGTTCAGGGGACAGGCAGCTAGCAGATGGTGAGATGTTTTTTACAGTGTGTTCAGGGGACAGGCATCTAGCAGATAGTGAGATGTTTTTACAATGTGTTCAGGGGACAGGCAGCTAGCAGATTTTGAGGAGATGTTTGCCGTATGTGACAAAAAATGTAGCCTAAGAAACTGCGTGAAATTGCTTAGAGCGCCTTTAATTTCTCTGGGTATTTTCTTTCTGCTAACACCACCTTAACTTCCTAAATATTTCACAGGTTTCATCGGCTCAAACATCAAGTAAGTCAGCTCAATTGCTACTGCCAGCCTACCACTTCCTATTATGTTACTCATTTATCACGCTGATGAGTTCAGTAAGCAAAACAGGAACTCTTAGCCGGTGAAATGAGAAAATAAATGACTTGAATGTGTTATCATGCCTAAGGAATAAGAAAAGAAAAAGGTGTGAAAGTAGGATTCAGCGGGACAGATCTTTGGGCTGATTTGATTACAACTTAACCCTCATGTCGTCCTCGGGTCAAATTAACTCGTTGTCCTATATCAATGTTCTTTTTAATCCCCCGAAATAACATGATTGATTCCACACAACGGTCTGTGAAAAGTACAAGTCTTTACTGTCTATAATTTTGGGGCGTCTCATTCAATTTTATAGTAATTGAAAAAACAAATTTAAGTGTTTTTTGAAATAGTGTTGAGTAAAAGTTGACATATTCCAGTCTGTGATTATCCATCAACATCCATTCCTTTCAATTAGTCGAAATAATTCCAAATTTCTGCTTTTCTTACTCAAACATTAGGTATAATTTCCCATAAATGAGGCTTATTGACGATAAATTCCAAAAAGAAATGTAAAACTAAAGCTGCTAATTTAGTGTTACGTAGTGTTAAACGTCAAAAGTGACAAACGTTTAAACAAAAAAGGGACAAAAACGTAAGAAAAAGTTAAAAAGATTGATAAAAACCGTCAACAAAAGTGTTGATTTCGGGAAGACAACACAAGGGTTAAAGTGGTCAAATATCATTAGGGTTCATCCTCTGGGACCAGGACTGTCTGAACTAAACATTTGGGCAATCCATCCCATTAGCAGTCAAGAAAACAGTCTTTTAAATCACCTTTTAAATAGTTTGTAACTCATTCTCACTCCCAACTAAACCATTGAGGGTCACGGGAGACCTTCATCCCCCCCCCACCCAACCCAGCCTGACTATGGCCCCCCCAGTGGCTAGAAATGCTGATAGGTGTAAACCGAGCCCTGGGTATCCTGCTCTGCCTTTGAGAAGATTAAAGCCCAGATGGGCTGATTGGGAATCTTGCCCCTTATGAGGTCATAAGGGGCAAAGTTACCTCCCGTTTGTCTACCTTTGCCCGCCCAGAGAATCTAGCCCCCCCATGAGAGAGAGACATCATGGCTTTCAATTGGGGACCACTAAGGTCTATATAAAAGAGACTTCAGATACAGTATTAGGGACCAC
>NC_045739.1:31843213-31848361 GCF_008692095.1 Etheostoma spectabile | reverse complement strand
TAGTCTATAGAAAAGAGACTTCAGATACCAGTATTAGGGACCACACAGGTCTATATAAAAAGACTTCAGATACAGTATTAGGGGACCACAAGGTCTTATAAAGAAGCTTCAGAACAGTATTAGAGACCACTAAGGTCTATAAAGAGACTTCAGATACAGTATTAGGGGACCACTAAGGTCTATATAAAAGACTTCGATACAGTATTAGGGGACCACTAAGGTCTATATAAAGAGACTTCAGATACAGTATTAGGGGACCACTAAGGTCTATATAAAAGAGTACTTCAGATACAGTATTAGGGACCATAAGGTCATATAAGAGACTTCAGATACAGTCTTAGGACCACTAAGGTCTATAAAAGATACTTCAGTATAGTATTAGGGGACCCTAAGGTCTATATAAAAGAGTCTTCAGATACCGTATTAGGGACCACTAGGGTATATAAAGAGACTTCAGATACAGTATTAAGGGACCACTAAGGTCTATATAAAAGAGCTTCAGATAAGTATTAGGGACCCTAAGTTCTATATAAAAGAGACTTCAGATACAGTATTGGGGACCACTAAGGTCTATATAAAAGAGACTTCAGATACAGTATAGGGACCACTAAGGTCTATATAAAGAGACTTCAGATACAGTATAGGGACACTAAGGTCTATATAAAAGAGACTTCAGATACGTATTGGGCACTAAGGTCTATATAAAGAGACTTCATACAGTATTAGGGACCACTAAGGTCTATATAAAGAGACTTCATACAGTATTAGGGACCACTAGTCTATATAAAGAGACTTCAGTACAGTATTAGGGACCCCTAAGGTCATATAAGAGACTTCAGATAACGATTAGGGACCACTAAGGTCATATAAAAGAGACTCAGATACAGTATTAGGGACCACTAAGGTCTATATAAGAGACTTCAGAACAGTATTAGGGACCACTAAGGTCTATATAAAAGAGACTTCAGATACAGTATTGGGACCACTAAGGTCTAATAAAAAGAGACTTCAGATACAGTATTAGGGACCACTACGGTCTATATAAAAGAGAACTTCAGATACAGTATTAGGGGACCACTAAGGCTATTATAAAGATGACTTCAGATACAGTATTAGGACACTAAGGTTCTATAAAAGAGACTTCAGATACAGTATTGGACCACTAAGGTCTATATAAAAGAGACTTCAGATACAGTATTAGGGACCACTAAGGTCTATTAAAGAGACTTCAGTACAGTATTAGGGGACCCTAAGGTCTTATAAAAGAGACTTCAGATACAGTATTAGGGGACCACTAAGGTTATATAAAGAGACTCAGATACAGTATTAGGGACCACTAAGGTCTATTAAAGAGACTTCAGATACAGTATTAGGGACCACTAGGTCTATATAAAGAGACTTCAGTACAGTATTAGGGGACCACTAAGGTCTATATAAGAAGACTTCAGATACAGTTATAGGGACACCAGGTCTATTAAAGAGACTTCAATACAGTATTAGGGCCACTAAGGTCTATATAAAGAGACTTCAGATACATATTGGGGACCACTAGGTCTATATAAAAGAGTCTTCAGATACATATAGGGACCACTAAGGTCAATATAAAGAGACTTCAGATCAGTATTAGGACACTAAGGTCTATTAAGCTATCAGATATAGTATTAGGGACACTAAGGTCTATATAAAGAGTCTTCAGATACAGTATTAGGGGACCACTAAGGTCTTTAAAAGAGACTTCAGATACCGTATTAGGACCACTAAGGTCATATAAAGAGACTTCAGTAACAGTATTAGGGGACACTAAGGTCTATATAAAAGAGACTTCAGATATGAGTTAGGGCACTAAGGTCTATATAAAGAGACGTTAAGAATCAGATTAGGGGACCATAAGGTCTCGTGAACTTTGAGGTTTCAGTGTGGGGTCCAAAGGCCTCCCCCCACCCCCCAACAATCACATTCAATAAAAACCAAAGCCTGCATGCGGCGGCTGCTGTACGAGAATATCAACCGAAGACGCTATGACTGTGCTCACAGCGTTGTTCATCGCATTACAGCAGTGAATTGAAATTCGGGGCAGAGGATTAAATCGTTGTTATTTCTGGGAACAAGAAGAAGAGAAGAAAAAAGAAGAAGAAGAAGAAACTATTAGTGGCTTGGTGTTTTTGAGGAGGACGACACAGTTGCAGCAGGTTGCTTCTTCCTCTGCCTTCTGTTCCCCCAAGTTTCATCATTTGCCCATTCCTCCTCTCCCTTCCATTTGAGGCTGTTGTCTCATCTTCCGCCCTGTTTTCACACTTTCTCTCATGTTGAATCCTCCTTTTGCCCTTCCTTCCATCCTTCCTTCCTTCCTTCCTTCCTTCCTCCTTCCCCGATTCCTTCTTCCTTCTCTTTGTTCCTTGCCTCATTTCTCTTCTTCTCTTTCCATTTGAGGCTGTTGTCTTCATGCTCTTCCCCCTGTTTTCCACTTTCTCTCATGTTGAATCCTTTTGGCCCTTCCTTCCATCCTCCTTCTTCCTTCACTTCCCCGTTCCTTCTTTCCTTCTCTTTGTTATCTTGCCATTTCTCTTCTCCTTTCCATTTGAGGCTGTTTGTCTTCATGCTCTTCCCCCTGTTTTCACACTTTCTCTCATGTTGAATCCTCCTTTTGGCCTTCCTTCCATCCTTCCTTCCTTCCTTCCTTCCTTCCCCGATTCCTTCTTTCCTTCCTCTTTTGTTCTCTTGCCTAATTCCTCCTCTTCTCCTTTCCATTTAAGGCTGTTTGTCTTCATGCTCTTCCCCCTGTTTTCCCACTTTCTCTCATGTTGAATCCTCCTTTTGCCCTTCCTTCCTCCTCTTCCTTCTTCCTTCCTCCTTCCTTCCTTCCCGATTTTTCTTTTTTCCTCTTCTTGTTCTCTTGCTAATTCTCTCTTTCATTTCATAAGCTGTTGTCTCATGCTCTTCCGCCCTGTTTTCACACTTTCTCTCATGTGGATCCTCCTTTTGCCTCCTTCCTTCCTCTTCCTCTCATTCCCCCTTCTTCTTTCCTTCCTTCCTCCCATCCTTCTTTCCTTCCTCTTTTGTTCTCTTGCCTAATTCCTCCTCTTCTCCTTTCCATTTAAGGCTGTTTGTCTTCATGCTCTTCCGCCCTGTTTTCACACTTTCTCTCATGTTGAATCCTCCTTTTGTCCATCCTTCCTTCCTTCCTTCCTTCCTTCCTTCCTTCCTTCTTTCCTTCCTCTTTTGTTCTCTTGCCTAATTCCTCCTCTTCTCCTTTCCATTTAAGGCTGTTTGTCTTCATGCTCTTCCGCCCTGTTTTCACACTTTCTCTCATGTTGAATCCTCCTTTTGCCCTTCCTTCCTTCCTTCCTTCCTTCCCTTCCTTTTCCTTCCTTTTCCCCGATTCCTTTTTCTCCTCTTTGTTTCTGCCAATTGCTCCTTCTCCTTTCCATTTAAGGCTGTTTGTCTTCATGCTCTTCCGCCCTGTTTTCACACTTTCTCTCATGTTGAATCCTCCTTTTGTCCATCCTTCCTTCCTTCCTTCCTTCCTTCCTTCTTTCCTTCCTTCTTTCCTTCCTCTTTTGTTCTCTTGCCTAATTCCTCCTCTTCTCCTTTCCATTTAAGGCTGTTTGTCTTCATGCTCTTCCGCCCTGTTTTCACACTTTCTCTCAGTTGATCCACCTTTTGTCCATCCTTCCTTTCCTTCCTTCCTTCCATTCTTTCCTTCCTTCTTCTTCTCTTTGTTTCTTGCCTCCATTTCTCTCTTCCTTTCCATTTAAGGCTGTTTGTCTTCACATCTCTTCCATGTTCACACTTTCTCTCAGTTGAATCTATCCTTTGTCATACTTCATAATTCACTCATTCCTTCCTATCCTTATACTTCCTTCTGTCCTCTTCCTTATTTCATTCCTCATTTGTTATCTTGCATCATTCCTTTTATCTTTTCCATTTAAGGGCGTGTTGTACTTACGCTGCTTCCACACGTTTGCACACGTTCTCATGTGAATCTCTTTCCATATTACATCCTTCATTCATCGCTCTATCATCTTAGATGCGTCCTACCCACTGATTCTTACTTTCCTTCAGCTCTTTGGTAAACTCTTGCTCATTCTCATTTCCTCCAGTTTGCTTTCGTCTCCGTCATCTCCTTCTCCAATTTCCTCTTTCCTTTCCTAATCTGAATCCTCTGTGACCTGCAGTCCTTTATTCTCTCGCTTTTTCTCTGTTGTATCTTTCTATTTGTTCCTTTCTCCAGTCTTTGCTTGTTCATCGTTTCCTCCATCACCTCCCTGTGCTCACCTTTCCATCTTCCTCTTACTCTCCAAACGTCTTCTCTCTTCATCTGAATCCCTGTCTTCCTCAGTAGCCTTCTTTGAGGTAATTCTTATTCTCCTTCCTCTGCTACAGAACTGGCTCCTTGCTCTGAGAGAATCACCTTGGAATGTCTTTGATTCCGAAACTTCTTCACCCTGATTCATCGCTTCTTACTGTGTTCCTTAAACTGTTTCATGCCTGCGTCTTCGCTCTTCTTCTTTTTGGTCAACTCCATTACATATTCCATAAGGGCCTTTATTACTTTTTATCTGGTTTCTTAACCTCTCCTCTCACATCCTAAATTGAGTCTTTGCTGTCTCATCATTTGCTGTGCTCAGTCCTCCATTTCATATCTCCCTACTTCTCGGCCACAACTTCTTCTTGCACCCTTTTATTCTCACCTCCTTCCTTCCTTACCCTTGCCTCTCCCCCCTTTATCTTATACGTCCTTTCCATTTGACTGTCTTTTTTTTTTCCCCCCCCCCCACCCCCCAACAATCACATTTCAATAAAAACCAAAGCCTGCATGCGGCGGCTGCTGTACGAGGAATATCAACCGAAGACGCTCATGACTGTGCTCACAGCGTTGTTTCATCGCATTACAGCAGTGAATTGAAATTCGGGGCAGAGTGATTAAATTCGTTGTTATTTCTGGGAACAAGAAGAAGAAGAAGAAAAAGAAGAAGAAGAAGAAACTATTCCAGTGGCTTGGTTGTTTTTGAGGAGGACGACACAGTTGCAGCAGGTTGCTTCTTCCTCTGCCTTCTGTTCCCCCAAGGTTTCATCACTTTGCCTCATTCCTCCTCTTCTCCTTTCCATTTGAGGCTGTTTGTCTTCATGCTCTTCCGCCCTGTTTTC
>NC_045739.1:31826555-31843203 GCF_008692095.1 Etheostoma spectabile | reverse complement strand
TTTCTCTCATGTTGAATCCTCCTTTTGTCCATCCTTCCATCCTTCCTTCCATCCTTCTTTCCTTCGTTCCTACCCATGATTCCTTCTTTCCTTCCTCTTTTGTACTCTTGCCTCATTCCTCATTTCCTCCAGTCTTTGCTTTCTGTCTCCTGTCTATCCTCCTTTCCAATCTTCCTCCTTTCCTTTCCTAAATCTGAATCCCTCTGTTCCTCAGTCCTTCTTTCCTTCCTCTTTTTCTTCTGTTGTTCTCTTTCCTTTTTCCTCCTTTCCTCCAGTCTTTGCTTTCTCCCTCGTTTTCCTCCTTTCACCTCCCTGTCTCATCCTCCTTTCCTATCTTCCTCTTTTCCTCTCCAAACGTCTTTCTCTCTTCATCTGAATCCCTTCATTCCTCAGTCCTTCTTTGAGTCCTTCCTTATTCTCCTTCCTCTTCTCCAGAACTGGCTCCTTGCCTCCTGAGAGAAATCACCTTGAATCCTCTTTGCTTCCTAACTTCCTTCCTACCCTGATTCCTCCTTTCCTTCCTGTTTTTCCTTTAACTGTTCTCTGCCTTGCGTCTTCTCTCTCTTCTTCTTTTTGTCCTACATCTTTCCTCCTTTTTATTCTTGTTTCCTTCCCTCTCCTCTCCCATCCTAATTAGTCTTTGCTTTCTCCCTCATTTGCCTGTCTCATCCTCCTTTCCTATCTTCCTCTTCTCCTCCAAACTTCTTTCTTGCTCCCTTTTATTTCACCTTCCTTCCATCCTTACCTTGCCTCTCCCCCCTCTTATCTTCTACTTCCTTTCCTTTGACTCTCTCTCTCTCTCTCTCTCTCTCTCTCTCTCTCTCTCTCTCTCTCTGTGGTTTATGTGGAAGCAGAGATGTAAAGCAAACCTAAAACGAAGCAGGAAGGAAGGAGACGCAGATGATGATAATATAATAATGTAAGATGAAACCGTATTGATTGCTGGTCAGTGGAGAATAAACGAGAAATTAGAGTCAAACAAAGGAAATCAAATATGCAGACGCAGTCATTTCAAGGTGATACGGGCACGTTAAGATGAATGTGTGAATGCCAAATATAAAAAAATCCACTAACTAAGGTCTATATAAAAGAGACTTCAAGTACAGTATTAGGGGACCACTAAGGTCAATATAAAGAGACTTCAGATACAGTATTAGGGACCACTAAGGTCTATATAAAGAGACTTCAGATACAGTATTAGGGACCACTAAGGTCTATATAAAGAGACTTCAGATACAGTATTAGGGACCACTAAGGTCTATATAAAGAGACTTCAGATACAGTATTAGGGACCACTAAGGTCTATATAAAAGCATCCAAAGAGCTCCGTGTCATGCACCCTTTAAAGTGCATTGTTCAGTTCATGTCCATTGACCCTGACCTGCGGCCCTTTGCTGCATGTCACCCCCCCCCCCCCCCCCCCCCCCCCCCCCCCCTCTCCCCTTTCATTTATTCAGCTGTCCTGTCAACAAAGGCCTAAAAATGCCCCTAAAATTATCTCTAAAAAAATAAAGGTAGAGGAGAGTCTGCAGTGAAACACTTGAGGTCTTTGGGAATTCCAAGAGATTTTCAAACAAGGTTGTAAAACTTCTACTTCAAATTTAGGCTGTAGTGGCTAGATGGAGTAATGGAGTCAGACCTTTCTTCTTCAGAAATACTCGAGAGCCGAGATATCGGCAGGAAGTGGCACTGAAAGCCTCTCTCAGCCGTCTTCACACACCGGCCCGAGTTGTGGATGAAAAAAGGAGGAAGAGAGTGGTGTTATGTGGTCGGGAAATATATTTTTGGCAGAAAGAGATAGAGAGCCGGGGGGACAGAGAGAGTTTTGTGTAATTGGTATTAGCCCGGCTGTCAGGCAGGCGGCGGGTGGGAGGTGATGTATGGAGGGGGGAGATGTTCGAGAAGTGAACACACACACACACGGAGGAAGAGAAATAAAAAAGATACTGCTGCGGCTTCCTCCGACACACCGGTCTGCAAGGATGCTAATGAGGAAGCCATGATGCAATCTGAGAGGGTGCAGGCGGCAGTTAAACCCTTGTGTTGTCCTCCCGGGTCAGAAATGGACAAAAATCTGACATTTTTGTCAATTTTTCAGACTTCCGTTTAGTTTTCACCAACACCACCTTACAAGTTGTACAGTACGTTTTGGAGTCCATGGTCAATAACCCTCATTTATGTAGAATTATACCTAATATTTGAGTTAAAAAAGCGGAAATTATGAATTATTTTGACTAGGCTAATAGTTAAGATCAGAGGACTGAAAGTGATTAATTGTATTTACAAAGAGCGTTGTAAGGAATCCAATCCGGGTTTTTTTTGTGGTAATTTGGTTAAAAAGAAACCCATATTTCAGATTTAGACATTTTTTAAAGGGGTCAGATTTGACCCCAGGACAACAGGAGGGTTAAGTGTAGGCACCCAAAACACTAGTTAAGTTAAGGAAAAAGAATGCAGTTTGAATTTAAAACACTCCTGAGGAACCAACACGTTTCCGTGGGGGAAATTACTAAAATGATATTGTAATGTAAGCCTAGATTCTGTGAGATTTAGCATCATTTTGTGTAACTTCTGGTCGTAACTGTGTCCCTACAATCCTTTGGAGATGTATTCTCTTCACGGATGAACCCTAACCCTGACCCTAAAGCCAGATACTGACTGGTTTTTGCCCCCCCCCCCCCCGGACCCCCGCCCCAATACATTAAAAACTGCACATTTTAGAGTGGCCTTTTATTGTGGCCAGCCTAAGGCACACCTGTGCAATAATCCTGCATCTAATCAGCATCTTGATATGCCACACCTGTGAGGTGGATGGATTTTCTCGGCAAAGTAGAAGTGCTCACTAACCCAGATATTTAGACGGATTTGTGAACAGTATTTAAGAGAAATCCACCTTTTGTGTAAATAGGAAAAGTCTTTGAGTTAAGCTCATGAAAAATGGGGGAAACAACACAAATTTTTGCATTTATAAGTTGGTTCAGTGTATAAATAAAATGACACATTGAACCAAAAACCAAGTGTTTTAGTCTCCCAAACGTTGGGTCAAAGTCAAAGCCAGTGAGTGTAATCCATTCAGGGGAATTTAGATCACTGTCTATGATTACACTCAGATTTCCAGCTCCACTGTTGCTCCCCGGAGATTTTGATTTCCCTCTTGCCTCCCAAAAATAGAGGAGGAACAACTCTCCTCAGCCTGTGTGGAACAGCAACTTCTGGGGCTGTTGCTGCATCAAACCCGACGGAGAGCTGGAGGGTCTGTCTGCAAAGCACACACCGCCGATGAAAACATGTAGAAGTTGGACTTGCGACTGACTGTGGAGGACTTTGCAGATGGCTGTCAGCGGTGAGTACAACAACAAACCTGCTGGCTGCTGCAGTCATTAAAATCCCTGACACCATAACAGCATCGCATGGGTGCAAAACATGTGCAAACTCTCTCTGCCTCAACCTTTTGTGGTGTTCATTTTGCTGCTTGTGTATGTTTGTGTGTGTATGTCTTTTGCAACGCTCTCTTACCAGTTGCGTGACTTTTGATTTGGACTTCGGATTTGGGCCGTTGTGGATCTATGATTTGTAAAATACAGGTGATCAATCGGCTACTTCTGGGTCTGAAAAGTTAAAAGAAAGCAAAAGAAGGCAATGCTGAATCTCCTTAAAGATGCATTCTCTGTACGATCCAGCAGGGGGCGACTCCACAGAAGTCTGTTTCTATGAGAAAATGAGTCCACTTGATTTATTACCTCAGTCAACATTTTCATAATGACTTTATGGTCTCAATCGCTAGTTTTAAGTCTTCTTCAATTTAGCGTAATTCGCATCATTTAGCATTTCGTAAATAATGGTCCGATTTATTTAAAAAATTGACGATAAAGCAGTGGTTGCTTTAGGAGCTCGGATACACAATTTTTGCAATTTCTGTCTAAATATGGTCATTTCTGGCTTCAGAATACAAAGATGGCGACGGGCAAACTGGATCCCTCTGGCGTTAACCCTCCTGTGGTCCTTGGGTCAAATCTGACCCCTTTAAAAAAGTGTCTACATGGATTGTTCTTATATAGTGCTTTTCTAGTCTTAACGACTACTCAAAGCAACTCAAACCGATGGCACAGCATCGGGGCAACTTGGGGTTCAGTGTCTTGCCCAAGGACACTTTGACATGTTACTGCAGGGCCAGGGATTGAACCACCAACCTTCAGACCACTGAGCCACAACTGCCCATATCTGAAATATGAGTTTATTTTTCACCAAATTACCACAAAAAATGGATTGGATTCCTTCCAACGCTTTTTGCAAATACAACTGATCACTTCCATTCATCTGATCTTAACTATTAGTCAAAGTAATTCATAATTTCTGCTTTTTTAACTCAAATATTAGGTACAATTCTACATAAATGAGGGTTATTGACCATGAATTCTAAAAAGTAGTAAAACATGTAAGGTGGTGGTAGTGGAAACTAAAAAAAAAATCTGAAAAAGAGACAAAAATAACTAATTCTTGTCCTTTTTTGACCCAGGAGGACAACACAAGGGTTAAAGAAGGCCGTCCACAAACCATTGAGTGACCATTTCCCAATGCAACTGCACATCCATTATTATATTATTATTTTTTCAGTCTATGCAGTGTACTCAGTGATGCCTCAAAAAAGATAAATATGGTGGTTTACAATGATCTTATTATATCTATTGTGAATACTTTTTTTGCTTCTTCTGCTTCTTTATTGAGTCGTGATGTCTTGTTAAAAAGCAGTTGAAGTGGACGCTGTAATTTTCTCCACTTCAGAGTAAATAATTACACTAAAAACCCCGTGCCGTGTGCCTAAAACCACCGAAAAACACCAGCAACTCCAAAAGCGCTAGATGAGTTTGAGTGGATTTCGGTCTGGACTTCAGCTGCTGTCAGAGGACACCGAGCTGCATGACCCCCGCCTGCTGTCTCTCTCTCTCTCTCCCTCTCTCTCTCACCCTCTCTCTCTCTCTCTCCCCGTTCTCATCCTCCTCATCTCTTCCTCCTCCATCCTCTCTCACTCCCCCCCTCTCATCTCTCTCCTCTCTCCTCTCTCTCTCTCTCTCTCTCTCTCTCTCTAAGAGCATATCCTTTCCTTTCTTCTCTCTGGATGTTGCACGTGTGGATTAAACCCGGACCTTATCACAGCTCTCCCAGCCACAAGTGTTCCCATTGAAATGCAAGGCGTGATGTTCAATCATTAGAAGCGAGATCTGCGGTGGCCGGGCTAATCTCCGTTTTAACATTTCACACAGCGCCTGCAGTTTATGTGCCTCCCTCTCCCCCCCACCCCCCCACACCCCCACCCCTTGCCTCCCCCCCCCGCCCCCCACCTTCCTCCCACTGAAATGACAACAATAGCCATTTCTTTGTCTTGAAGTGGAGTCAAAGCGCCGGTCGGTGGCATTAAACACGAGCTAACAAAGTTGACCTCGGCGGGTTTGTGCAAATGTACATTTAGAGGGAATAACGCCCCCCCCCCCCCAACACGCTTATCCTGCAGAGGAGGAAGACGAGGAGTCTTAGAGCTGTTCAAAGGGATGAAGATCACCCCCAAGATTATTAAGAATTACAACCTTCCATTTAAATTAATGCAATAATTAGTTGTTTTTTTTTTACAAGACATAAAAAGTACCAGTGCCTGTGCAAGAAGCTTTTCTTCTTCTTCTTCTTCTACTATAGAAAAAACGGAGGGGGCGTTCACAGTGTGCATGCTTGTCTTCTTCTGTTGTTCTTGTTTGCCTGTGGTGCCCTTTAAATAGTTTATCAAATACATGGATCTTCAATCAGACGTACTCCTGTCTTAGAAATATTAAGAGCAAATGAAAGAGCGCCAGAGGCGGACTTGGACTTTTCCAGGTCAAAGAAAGGAAAAATACAAAAAGAACATGTTGTATTAATGTTATTAATGTTGTATTAATGTTATTAATGTGGTATTAATGTTATTAATGTGGTATTAATGTTATTAGGCTACTGTTAATAATAATAATAATAATAATAATAAATAATTAATAATTAATAATCTGATGCTTTAAATGTGAACAAATGGGATTCTGTTACATTCATTATTTGTCATTGCTAGCCATGTAGCCTATGGTCACACTATAATATATATATATATATATATATATATATATATATATATATATATATAGTATATGTATGTACATGCATATGTTCATTCATAGGTTTGATGCCTTTAGTGTTAATCTACAATAAAAATAGTCATGAAAATAAAGGAAACGCATTGAATGAGAAGGTGTGTCCAAACTTTTGGCCTGTACTGTATATATGGTGTAGTCATATATGTATACATATATATATATATATATATATATATATATATATATATATATATATATATATATATATGTATATATAAAGAGTCACATTATATATATAATATACTTTACATATTTGTGTATGCGTGATGTGTTTGAGAACCACTGCACTAACCCATATTGAGATTTGGATAGAATTGTAATTAATTGAGCAGCCTATACTTATGCTATACATATGCTATGCTTATGCTATGCTTATGCTATGCTAATGCTATGCTAATGCTATGCTAATGCTATGCTCTTCAGTCTCGGACAGTAGCAGACTCACCCCCCCCCCCCCCCCCCCCTCCTCCCTGGTCTCTGGGATGTTGGCGTCCTCTCTTCATCACTGTCGGCCCCGGGGCAGGCCGCTGAGGAGAGAA
Source organism: Etheostoma spectabile (assembly GCF_008692095.1). Lineage (NCBI taxonomy): Eukaryota > Metazoa > Chordata > Actinopteri > Perciformes > Percidae > Etheostoma > Etheostoma spectabile. The sequence goes on along the minus strand of NC_045739.1, from coordinate 31,836,494 downwards.
AACAGGAGGAGGGAGAGGAGGACAGGGGGAGAAGAAGCTGGGAGGAAGGCTGGATGGACGGATGGAAGGATGGAGGGAAGGATGGAGGGAAGGATGGATGGATGGATGGAGGGATGGAGATGGAGGGATGGATGGAGATTGGATGGAAGGATGGATTAATGGAGGCATGGATGGAGGGAGGGAAGGATGGATGGATGGATGGAGGGAGGGAAGGATGGATGGATGGAGGGATGGATGGATGGATGGAGGGAGGGAAGGATGGAGGGAGGGAAGGATGGAGGGATGGATGGAGGGATGGAGTGATGGATGGATGGAGGATGTGGAGGGATGATGGAGGATGAAGGATGGATGGATGATGGATGGATGGAGGGAGGGATGCAGGGATGGAGTGAAGGATGGATGGATGGAGGATGGGAGGATGGAGTGATGGAATGAATGAGATGAGGGATGGAGGGATGCAGGGATGGAGGGATGGAGTGATGGATGGACGGATGGATGGATGGAAGGATGGATGGAGGGATGGAGGGATGGAGTGATGGATGGATGGAGGGAAGGAAGGATGGAGGGAGGGAGGGAGGGATGGATGGATGGATGGATGGATGGATGGATGGAAGGATGAATGGATGGATGGAGGGATGGATGGATGGAGGGATGGATGGAGGGATGGATGGATGGACAGATGGAGCAGGAGAACGTGGGCTGTTGCCCCTCCGGGCCTCCAGAGGCAGCGCTGGTATCAATCACCCGACGGGAGGAGAGGGTGATTCTGACGGATGATATCCTCCAGCCTCCTCTCTCTCTCTCTCTCTCTCTCTCTCTCTCTCTCTCTCTCTCTCCCACATGGATGAACTCCCCTCCTCCTTTTCTGGATCTCTCCTCTCTTTTGCTGGATGGATGAACTTCACATCATCCAGTGTTCTCTCCTTTGCTCTCGCTGTTACTCCCCTGACTCTGCATCCTCACTCCTCCCTCTCCCGACTTACATCCTTTCTTTTCTATTTGTGCATCTTCCCTCGTTACTTTCCTCTTTACTCATTCCCCCCCCCCCCCCCTTTTTACTTCTTACACTGTAAAACTTGTTACTGTAAATTTACAATAATATCCTGGCAGACGCTTCGCCAGTTAACGACTGTTTATTTACAGTAAGATATTGTATTTTATAACTCCGCTGCAATGCGATTAACAGTAAAAACCTGTAATCGGCACCATGCTGCAGATAGTGCTGTAATATTATTATTTTCTCCCAGAATGCATTGCCACTTACAGTATGATCCTGTATAATATTAAAACAGTAAGATACTGTGAGATTTTAGCTGTACATTTACATAAAAGGTTTATAATGTAGACTACTGTGATTTGAACTGTAATACTCAGACTACTGTGATTTCAACTGTGACACTTAGACTACTGTGATTTCAACTGTAATACTTAGACTACTGTGATTTCAACTGTAATACTTAGACTACTGTGACTTCTACTGTAATACTTAGACTACTGTGATTTCTACTGTGACACTTAGACTACTGTGACTTCTACTGTAATACTTAAACTACTGTGACTTCTACTGTAACACTTAGACTACTGTGACTTCTACTGTAATACTTAGACTACTGTGATTTCTACTGTGACACTTAGACTACTGTGATTTCTACTTTGATACTGTGATTACAACATTGTTGACATGACACAATCACAGTAGTCTAAGTATTACAGTAGAAATCACAGTAGTATTGCAGTTGTAATTACAGCATTCTACTGTAAAAATCATATCCAGAAGTGTTACTGTGAAATCTAAAGGAAATAACTGGAGATTTCAGCCGTTATTAACAGTGTGTCTTTTACTCTTTTTCTAGAATTTGTCCATCAGCTCTCAGCCATTCTCTCGCCTCCTACCTCCTCCTACCTCCTCCTCCTCCTCCTCCTCTCCTCTCCTCTCCTCCTTCCTCCTCCTCCTCCTCTCCTCACAACTCCCCCAGGCCTGGGCAGCTGTCAGGTGGCCCGGTGTTTCTGGCCGGAGCAGCTGCTCGGTGTCACGCTTCAGCTCTGCGGAGGAAACCGCGGGAGGAGAAGAGCTGTCAGGACCCGCTCTGGGGAGGACGAGGCCGGGCGAGGAGGTGCTAGGTGATGTGAGGAGGCGCCCGTCGAGTGAGAAGGGAAAACGGCAGCGGAGCAAAAAGGCCAAAGGGAAACAGAAGCCCAGTTACATTTTTCGGCTGACAGCAAAATGGACAGAGGAGAGGAGAGGAGAACGGAGGTAAAAGGTGAAACAGCAGAGAAAAAGTAAGGTGAAGAAGAAGAGAAAAGAAATTACCAAATGTGAGGAGGAGAATATGAGAAATAATATAAGCTGCAATGCCAGAGCTGGTTACAGATTCAATGCTTTTTAGGCTCCAACTGAAATGTCTCTATTATTTAACCCTCATGTTGTCCTCATGTTGTCCTCATGTTGCCCCCATGATGTCCTCATGTTGTCTTCATGATGTCCTCATGTTGTCTTCATGTGTCCCTCATGTTGTCCTCATGTTGTCCTCATGTTGCCCCCATGATGTCCTCATGTTGTCTTCATGATGTCCTCATGTTGTCTTCATGTGTCCCTCATGTTGTCCTCATGTTGTCTTCATGTTGTCCTCATGTTTTCTTCATGTTGTTCTTATGTTGTCCTCATGTTGTCTTCATGCTGTCCTCATGTTGTCTTCATGTTGTCCTCATGTTATCTTCATGTTGCCCTAATGTTGTCCTCATGTTGCCCTTATATTGTCTTAATGTCCTCATGTTGTCTTCATATTGTCCTCATGTTGTCTTTATGTTGTCTTCATGTTGTCCCCTTGTTGTACTCATATTGTCCTCATGTGCCCTTATATTGTCTCATGTCCTCATTGTCTCATGTTGTCCTCAGTTGTCCCCTTGTTGTATATTGTCCGTTGTTCATTGTTTAGTGTTCTCATGTTGTCTTCATGTTGTCCTCATGTTGTCCTTATGTGTTCTCAGGTGCTCTCATGTTGTTTCATGTTGTCTTCATGTTGTCTTCATGTGTCTTACATGTTGCCCTCATGTTGTCTCATATTGTCCTCATGTTGTCTCATGTTGCCTTGCTCATGTTGTCCTCATGTTGTCTTCAGTTGTCTATGTTGTCTTCATGTTGCTCATGTTGCCCCAAGTTGTCATGTTGTCCCCAGTTATCCGCCTGTTGTCTTCATGTTGTTAAGTTGTCCTCTGTGTGTCCTCATGTGTTTTCATGGTCCTATGTTGTCCTATGTGTCCCATGTTGCCCCATGTGTCCTCAAGTGTCCACCTGTTGCCCCATGTCTGCATGTTCATGTGTCCAATGTTGTCTCCATGTTGTTATGTTGCCCTCATGTTGTCTTCATGTTTCCTCATGTTGTCTTCATGTTGTCCTCATGTTGTCCTCATGTTGTCCCCATGTTGTCTTCATGTTGTCTTCATGTTGTCTTCATGTTGTCCTCATGTTATCTTCATGTTGCCCTCATGTTGTCTTCATATTGTCCTCATGTTGTCTTCATGTTGCCCTCATGTTGTCCTCATGTTGCCCTTATATTGTCTTCATGTCCTCATGTTGTCTTCATGTTGTCCTCATGTTGTCCCCTTGTTGTACTCATATTGTCCTCATGTTGTCCTCATGTTGTCTTTATGTTGTTCTCATGTTGTCTTCATGTTGTCCTCATGTTGTCTTTATGTTGTTCTCATGTTGTCCGCATGTTGTCTTCATGTTGTTATGTTGCCCTCATGTTGTCTTCATGTTGTCCTCATGTTGTCCTCATGTTGTCCCCATGTTGTCCCCATGTTGTCTTCATGTTGTCCCCATGTTGTCCCCATGTTGTCCGCATGTTGTCTTCATGTTGTTCTCATGTTTTCCTCTTGTTGTCCTCATGTTGTCTTCATGTTGTCCTCATGTTGTCCTCATATTGTCCTCATGTTGTCCTCAAAGTTGAAAGAGAGAGAACGGCTTTATTAAAGAGGAAGAGGGGAGGAGGTGGAGAACAGCAGGGAGGTGAAAGAGAAAGAGAAACTATCATCTCTCATCTCCCAACGGCATCTCAATGCTAATGATGACACCAGCAGGAAGTTTCCACTCAGCACGCCTCCTCCCTCCTGCTCCCTCCTCCTCTCCTGTTTCCTCTTCCTCCCTCCTCCTCTCCTGTTTCCTCTCCTCCTTTATTTTCCCCTGCTTCCTCTTCCTCCCTCCTCCTGTCCTGTTTCCTCTCTTCCTTCCACCTCTCCTTTTTCTTCTTCCTCCCTCCTCCTCTCCTGTTTCCTCTCCTCCTTTATCCTGCCCTGCTTCCTCTTCCTCCCTCCTCCTCTCCTGTTTCCTCATGTTTTCTAGTCTTACTCATCCTTTCCTCTCCTCTCTTTGTCTCCCCTCCCGTCCTGTTTCTGTCATCCTTGTCTTCTCCTCCCTTGTTTCCTCCTCTCCTTCGTCCTCACTCTGCTCCCTGGTTTCCTCTCATCTGTTCACGATCCTACTTTTCCTCTCCTTCATGTCACCTTCCCTCTCTTCACTTTTGCATCCTCTAATTGACTCCCTCCCTCTCCCCTTTCTCTGTACTCCTCCTGTTTCCTCTCCTCTTTTCCTCTTCCTACTATTCCTCTCCTCCTCAATGATTAAGAAAGCACATTTGTATTTGTTTGGCTTTTGTTATTCTCTTCTTGACTTGTTTTCGATATTATGTGATTGCAACCCTTCTCAACCAAAACCTCCTCTCTTCTCTCCTTTCTTCGTCTCATCTCCTCCCTTCTCTCCATCACCTGAAGAACAAAAGCAGGAGTGTTGCACAACCCTTTCAGCAGCAGCCCAAAAGTTTCTCCTCTAACTCCATCTCCAAGGTAACGGGCATCATAATCATCAGCCTTTGTCATCATCATCATCATCATCATCATCATCATCATCATCATCATCGCGGTGCTAATGATGCTAATTCATAACCAGCGCTGATGCGAGTCGTACATCATCTGCAGCGTGAGGCCCGACCCCCGGCGCCGCTGACCTTCCAGACGGGCCGGCGCCACGCTCAATGTCGGCCGTCGGAAGGCGGGAGGGTGGTGGGCGCTAGTCGGCCGTCGGTCGTCGGACGGCGGGAGGCGGGCGGACGCTGGTCGGCCGTCGGACGGCGGGAGGCGGGCGGGCGCTGGCCGTCGGCCGTCGGACGGCGGGAGGCGGGCGGACGCTGGTCGGCGGCGGGCGGCGGGGCGGGGTGGGGCCTGGTCGGCCGTCGGACGGCGGGAGGCGGGCGGGCGCTGGCCGTCGGCCGTCGGACGGCGGGAGGCGGGCGGACGCTGGTCGGCCGTCGGCGCGGCGGGAGGCGGGTGGGCGCTGGTCGGCCGTCGGAGCGGCGTTGGACTGGCGCTGACCGACCTTGGAGGACAGAGAGGTGAGAGCGGTGCGGGTCGATCCTGAGACTCCGACGTGGAGTTTGAAGGAGATTGAAGTGTTCACTCCATTATTCATTCATTCATTCATTCATTCATGACATTTATCTGGAAGAACTTCCTTGAAATTACAGCAACGTTTTATAGGCTACTCTTAAAGGAAAAGATACACAATTTTGTTTTTTGGTTGTTTGTGTGTTTTGCTCAACAGGTTCTTGCTCCCATCGCGTGATGAAGACGCTCAGTCAGGTGCCTTTGGCGTCGTTATTGGAGCTAAAAGTCTCCTTTTCCTTCTAAACACACTTTATCTAAACGCCCTGGGTCGGTAAGGAGAAGAAGAACGGGAGCATGCGTGTGTGTGAGAGTGTGGTGTGTGTGTGTGTGTGTGCGTGCATGCGTGCGTGTGTGTGTGAGTTTGTGTGGTGTGTGTGTGCGTGCATAAGGTGTGGTGAGGTGGGTGTTGTTGCGTGCGTGTGAGTGTGTGTGTGTGTGTGTGATGTGGTGTATGAGTGGCGTGGTGTGTGCCGTGGTGTGTGATATCAGTGTGTGAGTGTGTGTATGAGTGCGTGTGTGTGTGTGCTTACGTGTGTGTGCATGTTTGTGTGTGTGTTTGTGTGTGTGTGCGCACACACAAAAACACACATATGTGTGTGTGTGTGTGTGTGTTTGTGTGTGTTTGTGCACACACAAAAACACACATATGTGTGTGTGTGTGAGTTTGTTTGAGTGCGTGCGTGCGTACGCGCGTGTGTGTGTGTGTGGGAAGGCATACTTTCTTTTCATTGTCCGTGTCTCTTCTCTCTCCACTCTAAGGATTTCTCTTCTCTTTGGCACTAAGGGAAGATTCATATTTTACTCTGTTCTGATCTCTGATTCGCTGTCGCCTCTTCTTCTTCTTCTTCTTCTGTTCTTATTAAAAGCGCGGAGCTCATCCTCCAATGCCAGCCATTTTGTACGTATCAATAGCTCTTCACAGTGAAGGCTTTTGTAACCATTTCAAAACCACTTCACTCCAGTTCAGTGCAAAAACTGGGCTGCAGACAGATAATAAAGATGATAATAATAACTTTATTTAATGTGGCACCTTTCACAGACAAATTCACAAAAGAACATGTTTTAGATATAAGACCCAATAACAGTAAAAATGAAAAGTATCAATAAAGTACTTAAAGCAAAAATTAATTTGTGCTGAATATTCACAGGACGAGAATTCAACTTTAAAAACGCAGATTTTTTTTTGAATTACGTAACTTTTAACCCTCACATTGTCCTCATGTTGTCCTCATGTTGTCCTCATGTTGTCTTCATGTTGTCTTCATGTTGTCCTCTCGTTGTCCTCTGTAGTCTATGTCTTCATGTGTCCCATGTTGTCCTCAGTGTATTCAATGTTGTACCGCATGTTGTCCCTCATGTTGTCCTCATGTTGTCTTCATGTTGTCCTCATGTTGTCCTTCCATGTTGTCCTCATGTTGTCTTCATGTTGTCCTCATGTTTGTCTTCATGTTGTCCTCATGTTGTCTTCATGTTTGTCCTCATGTTGTGTCCTCATGTGGTCTTCATGTTGTCTCATGTTGTCTTCATGTTGTCCTCATAATTTCATGTTGCCCTCATGTTGTCCTCTGTTTCCCCATGTTGTCTTCATGTGTCTTCATGTTGTCCTCATGTTGTCTCATCTTGTCCTCATGTTGTCCTTCAGTTTTCTTATGTTTCTCAGTTGTCTTCATGTTGTTCTCATGTTGTTCATATTTTGTCTTCATGTTGTCCTCATGTTGTCCTTCATGTGTCCTCATGTTGTCCTCATGTTGTCCTTCATGTTGTCTTCAGTTGTCTTCATGTTGTCTTCATGTTTCCTATAATTTCATGTTGCCTCATGTTGTCCTCATGTGCCTTGTCATGTTGTCCTCATGTTGTCTTCATTGTCCTCATTGTCTCATGTTGTCTTCATGTTGTCCTCATGTTGTCTTCATGTTGTCCTCATGTTGTCTTCATGTTGTCTTCATGTGTCCTCATGTTGTCTCATGTTGTCCTCATGTTGTCTTCATGTTGTCCTGTATGTTGTCCTCATGTTTCCCTTATTGTCTTCATGTCTTCATGTTGCACTCTGTTGCACTCATGTTGTCCCCATGTTGTCCCATGTTGTCTTCATGTTGTCTTCATGTTGTCCTCATATTGTCCTCATGTTGTCTTCATGTCTTCATGTTGTCCTCATGTTGTCCTCATGTTGTCCTCATGTTGTCTTCATGTTGTCCTCATGTTGTCTTCATGTCTTCATGTTGTCCTCATGTTGTCCTCATGTTGTCCTCATGTTGTCTTCATGTTGTCCTCATGTTGTCTTCATGTTGTCCTCATGTTGTCTTCATGTTGTCCTCATGTTGTCTTCATGTTGTCCTCATGTTGTCCTCATGTTGTCTTCATGTTGTCTTCATGTTGTCTTCATGTTGTCCTCATATTTTCATGTTGCCCTCATGTTGTCCTCATGTTGTCCCCATGTTGTCTTCATGTTGTCTTCATGTTGTCCTCATGTTGTCTTCATCTTGTCCTCATGTTGTCTTCATGTTGTCTTCATGTTGTCCTCATGTTGTCTTCATGGTTGTCTCATGTTGTCTTCATGTTGTCTTCATGTTGTCCTCATGTTGTCCTCATGTTGTCCTCCAGTTGTCCTCATGTTGTCTTCATGTTTCTCATGTTGTCTTCATGTTGTCCTCATATTCATGTTGCCCCATGTTGTCCTCATGTTGTCCCCATGTTGTCTTCATGTGTCCTCATGTTGTCTTCATGCTTGTCCTCATGGTGTCCTTCATGTTGTTTCATGTTGTCCTCATGTTGTCTTCATGTTTGTCCTCATGTTGTCTTCATGTTGTCTTCATGTTGTCCTCCATGTTGTTTCTTCATGTTGTTCCTCATGTTGGTCTTCATGTTGTCCTTATGTGTCCTCATGTTGCCCTGTATATTGTCTTCATGTCTTCATGTTGCACTCATGTTGCACTCATGTTGTCCTCATGTTGTCCCCATGTTGTCTTCATGTTGTCTTCATGTTGTCCTCATATTGTCCTCATGTTGCCCTCATGTTGTCCCCTTGTTGTACTCATATTGTCCTCATGTTGTCTTCATGTTGTCCCCTTGTTGTACTCATATTGTCCTCATGTTGTCTTTATGTTGTCTTCATGTTGTCCCCTTGTTGTACTCATATTGTCCTCATGTTGTCTTTATGTTGTCCTCATGTTGTCCCCTTGTTGTACTCATATTGTCCTCATGTTGTCTTTATGTTGTCCCCATGTTGTCCTCATGTTGTCCTCATGTTGTCTTTATGTTGTCCCCATGTTGTCTTCATGTTGTCCTCGTGTTGTCCTCATGTTGTCCTCATGTGGTCCTCATGTTGTCCCCATGTTGTCCTCATGTTTTCTTCTTGTTGCCTTCATGTTGTCCTCATGTTGTCCTCATGTTGTCTATATGTTGTCCCCATAGTGTCTTCATGTTGCCCTCATGTTGTCCTCATGTTGTCTTCATGTTGTCCTCATGTTGTCCCCATGTTGTCCTCATGTTGTCCTCATGTTGTCCTATATCAATGTTCTTTTTAATCCCCCAAAATAACATGATTGATTCCAACGCTCTTTGCCAAGTACAAATCTCTACTTTCATTAATTTTGGGTCTTATTCTATTTTATAGCATTGTAAAACAAATGGAAGTGTTGTTGAAATAGTATTGAGTAAAAGTTGACATATTCCAGTCTGTGATTATCATCAACATCCATTCCTTTAATTTTAGTCTCAATAATTCCTCATTTCTGCTTTTCTAACTCAAACATTAGGTATAATTTCCTATAAATGAGCTTCATTGACCATAAATTCAAAAATAACTGTAAAACTAAAGTTAATAACAAAAAAAAGTGACAAACATTGAGAAAACAACGTCAAAAGTGTTGAAAAAAGTGACAAAACGTAAGAAAAATTTTAAAAACATCAAGAAAAAAGAATCCTGATTTTTTAATTTTGACGGCACAACAAGATGAGCGTTAATAAATCCACACACACACACACATATTTCTTCATCTTCATCATCTCAATGAAAGTTGTTTTTTAAGATTTTAAGAGGCTGTCAATCAAAGGCGACAAACGGACGATTGAATTGGAAAACTTTCTAAGGAAATACATGTTTTCTTCAGCTTTTCATGGGGTAAAATATGATAAAATCTCCAGCGAGCTTAAGGAAACAGAGAGAAGAGATTTCCATGTTCAAACCCCGGCAACGGCGCTCCTTCCTGTCTCATCTCGGCCGTTTCCTTTCTTGTTTCTTTGGGGGGAAACGCAGCCGCCATCACAGCGGCCGCGGTGGGTTGGAGCAGGAAGTTGTTGTGGTGGAGTTTAGGTACAGAGAACACGCAGGAACCAAAGAAAACACAACACCGACCGAGTGAAACACAAGAGGAGAAAGGAAGAAAGGAAACAACAGAAAATACACAAACAGAAAATACACAAACAGAAAATACACAAACTGATAATACATGTGCAGTGCGTTGATTTCTGTATGTCTTCTCCAGCTTAGCAATGCAGTTA